>NW_024100397.1:0-132558 GCF_016545835.1 Crotalus tigris | reverse complement strand
AATGTTGAAAAGTCATATTTAGTTTGTGAAACTAGGATGATTTTATATGTAACTAAGTCTGAGTATTTTGTTTTTGAAAATAGATTTTAAGTTACTGTGTTATTCAGGGCACGGGAAAATGCTTGTGCTTCACTCTGAAACCATCTCTAAATCTCTACAGCATCCATGGCAACTGGATGCGACACCTGAGAACCAACAGAACTTACAGAATAACCGACTTGGCAGGGTCCTGCTAGTCCAATCCCATGCTGAAGCTGGAAAGCCCTACACCGTTCCAGACAAATGGCTTTCCAAATTATTCTTAAAAACCTCCAGTGATGGAGCACCCAAAACCTCTGGAGCCAAACTCTCACAGTTACTGCTATTGAGCCACGTATCACCTATTCTATACCTGTGCATTCCTTTTTTCTTGCCTAAGTGTAAAGCCATATTGTTCTCACCACTGAAATGCAGAGGTAAGTAATAAAAAAATATGGCCCCCATGAGATCCTTTGTAACTGAAGCAGCAGGAAACATTCAATGTAACCAACACTCACAGCTTTTGGAACCCAGCTCTCCTTCTCAATTTCAGTTGATCTTCTGTGTCCCACAGGACTCCTAATAAGGAGTGGTAAGGCCACACTTGGACTTCTGCCTCCAGTTTTGGTCACCACAATGTAAAAAAGATGTTGAGACTGTAGAAAGAGTGCAGAGAAGAGCAACAAAGATGCTTAGGGGACTGGAGGCTAAAACATATAAGGAACGATTGCTGCAATTGGGGATGTCTAGTTTAACGAAGAGAAGGATGAGGGGGGACGTGATAGCAGTGTTCCAGTATCTCAGGGGCTGCCCCAAAGAAGAGGGAGTCAAGCTATTTTCCAAAGCCCCTGAAGGCAGGACAAGAAGCAACAGGTGGAAACTGATCAAGAAGAGAAGCAACCTAGAACTAAGGAGAAACTTTCTGACAGTGAGAACAATTAACCAGTGAAACAACCTGTCTTCAGAAGCGGTAAATGCTCCAACACTGGAAGTTTTTAAGAAGAGACTGGACAGCCATTTGTCCGAAATGGTATAGGGTTTCCTACCTGAGCAGGGGGTTGGACTAAATGACCTCCAAGGTCCCTTCCAACTTCATCATTATTATTATTATTAACCCTCAACTAAGACATCAGGGATATTTCCAACTCTGCATATATTCTCTGTCTTCAGAGAAATAGAAATCTCCTGGATGAGGGAGGAATACTTCAACGAAAGCCAAATCAGTCTGTGCTTCATCTGAGTGCCACAAAGACCCACCAGGAAGCAGAGCAGCTGTTTTCCCAAAACCCACCCATAAAAATGTGTCGCCCATGATAGCAGTGCCAACCCCAGATTTCCATCACTTACTTCTAAGGGCTCTTCCCAAAGTCCATCCATTGGTGAACATGGCCGAGCATTATCATCATGGACTGTAGATTTTGGGCAGCAATTCAGTAAGGAATTTTCTTTGACCCATTCGGACACTGCAAGTCCTGAGCCTCCCATCTTTTATAGCCATAGCAGGTTAGATGTTCAACTAAGTCTGCTGCTCTTCTCAGGGCTTTTGTAACAGCTAACAAATAGGAGTGTTTCAATACAAGGAAGATGCACCGTTGCCTTAGGTAAGAACTAAATTGCAACAGTTCACTGAGGTGATATGATGCAATCATTACAACTCCATAAATAGAGAGCCATGTCTGTCCCAGGAGTAAGATTTGGTCCAGAACCAGTCTCAGCATGAAGATCCTTTATCTGCTGTTCACATTTCTTTTCCTTGCATTCCTGTCTGAACCAGGTAAGAAACAAAATTACTGATAATTTACAAAGGATTGGTAACTCACTCCTTTTTAAACAAATACGATCATCACTGAAAGTAGGATAATCTTCAACATCTTTTTGTTTTACTTTACAGAAATAGCTTTGAACAGTATAGACTATTGACAACATGAGCCTCCAAATATTTAAAAAATATGCCATTGATTTTTCTTTTGATTCACAATTCTTGAAAGATGTTTATTGGGGGTTTTGTTAATGTAGCTTATTTTTGTTGATTTACTTCACTTTAACATTGGTTTACAAAATTCTCAGCTCACTCAAGGTCTTCATCCAAAACACACAATGCAACTGGCCACTGTAACTCAGCAAGGATCCTTGGCAATACTGGAGAGAAATATATCACAGTAAGATCTATCCTTCATATGAGATAGAATTATTTCTTCCCTCCTACATTAATAGATGTAGGCTTACCAGCTAATTCATCTTTGAGTCAGACTTCAAACCTGGGTTAAGGGCTGATTTATTTGAGGTGCTGCAGGAGATCAGCAGAGATGGATCTGTGTGGTCAGAGAAATCTTGCTGTGGTCCTAGGAATCCTGCAATTGTTGGAAGGATGCTTCCATTCCCATCTTGGATGAATAGTTACAAAAGCTGATGGAGTTAGCAGAGATGGCTAAACTGACAGTTTTGATAAAAGAAAAGAATATAAGTACTTTTGTTTGTACTTGGATACTGCTTCTGGACTTTGTGCTATAATTAGCTATAATTTGTGCTATAATTCTATAATTTCACACAGTCTCATTCTTCCCTTTGGGTTTATTTATTTATTGTAGTGATTACTTTGCCACTGATGTCTTCCAGCTAATGTAGTTGCTTGGGCAGAAATAGTATAAAATCAGATTTAAGCTTTTCACTAAGATCTTGGAAAGAAGCAGAAAAAAAATTCTTAAGATTATTTTTTCTCAAGTTCAATACCATTTTGAATACCATTTAAATACAACTTAGAATAAGAATGACTTTGTCTGATGACTTAATATCAGCACAGCCTGGAACTTGATAAAGATAAATATGCCACTGATTTTTCTTTTGATTCACAATTCTTGAAATAACTTTATTGGGGGTTTTGTTATTGTAGCTTATTTTTTTTTTGGTAGGCTTCACTTTAGTATTGGTTTACCCAATTCTCAGCCAAATATGTTTTGTTTGAATAAGGAGGCACAATGGAGAAACAATTTGGTCTAGTGATTAGAGCAAAACACGACAACTCTGGGTACTGAGTTCTAGTCCCACCTTGGGCCTGAAAGCTGACTGAGTGAATTTGGCTAAACTGACAGTTTTGATAAAAGAAAAGAATAAAAGTACTATTGTTTCTACTTGGAAACTGCTTCTGGCCTTTGTGCTTGAGGTGGAAAAAAATGATACTATGATTTTGGGGTTTACTGATTAGACTGATTTGTTGATAGAGAAATGGCTAGTTCATACTAATACAGAAATGAAAAAAGCTGAGATTCGATTTTCATGCCTTATTTTATTGCAACAGGGAATCGGAAGTCAACGCCTTTTGTTTCTTCCCCCCACTTTCCACATTTCCTCTTTCCCTGTGGTTGTTCCTTACTATTTGCTTTTTATTTTCATATTTTTATGTTATAAATGAATAAAAATATAAATGGATAAAGGAATCCTGCAGTTCTGTAGAAGGAGGTAGTGTCTTGGAAGAAAAAATATATTTAAATATTAAGGAATCTTTACTCATCGTTTACCTGTCTCCTCTTTTTCTTTTCATAGGGAATGCCCAAGGACAGTGTTTTTCTCGAGGAGGACACTGCTTTGACAAACTATGTCCTCGTGGACATTTTAATCTTGGGCAGCTGGACTGTGGGCGGGAACACAAGTGCTGTGAACGGTAAGAAAACTCTCCTCTAATAGAGATACTACAGATACAGTACATAATGAGATTCTCTGCCTGATATTGTTTGCATTCAGAAAGCTTTGCAAAGCAAAGAATTTACTTTAAACTCACTTTGATCAACTTATTATTTTTTTCTCATTTGTATAGCAAAATTGGAAAATAATGCCATCTCCATCTAGGACCATGCATATCTTCAAGATATGGCCAAGGACCTGAGATTGCCGCCTGCTATCGCTTTATCTTTCTTTATCTAAATAAAATTGCTACCCATCAAACTCTAAAACATTTGTGGAGAGAGGGGGGGAGGCAGGGAGAGGGAGGGAGAGGGAGGGAGGGGGAGAGAGAGGGAGGGGGACGGAGGGGGGAGGGGAGGGAGAGAGAGGGAGGGAAGGGGAGGGAGGGAGAGAGAGAGAGAGGGAGGGGGAGGGGAGGGGGAGGGAGGGGGAGAGAGAGGGAGGGAGGGAGGGAAAGAAAGAGAGGGAGGGAGGGGGAGAGAGAGGGAGGGGGAGGGAAGGAGGGAGAGAGGGGGAGAGAGAGGGAGGGAGAGAGGGGAGGGGGAGGGAGGGGGAGAGAGAGGGAGGGAGGGGGAGGGAGGGAGGGAGGTGTTGCCTGCTCTTCAACCACATATTATGCTATAATTTCACACAGTCTCATTCTTCCCTTTCGGTTTATTTATTTATTGCTTTGCGATTACTTTGCCACCGATGTCTTCCGGCTAATGTAGTTTCTTCGGCAGAAATAGTATAAAATCAGATTGAAGCTATTCACTAAGATCTTGGAAAGGAGCAGGAAAAAAATTCTTAAGGTTATTTTTTCTCAAGTGAAATAGCCTTGGATACAACTGAGAATAAGAGTGACTTAATATCAGCACAGCCTGGATCTTGATAAAGGAAATGAAGATGCAGCAATAGGAAATCCGCAAGAGAGAGAGGATACTTTCCTGGCCCAATCTTTTTGTTAAACAGACAGACCAACAGATGTTATGAAATTGATTAGATACCATCTAAACAAATAGATAGACTACACAATAAAACCACATTATCTGAGGTGAGTCACATAGGACCTGATGCAGGCAAACAAACACAGCCAACATGTGAGGGATACTATTGTGGACACTATTACACCTATGCTAATAAAAGGGTGTGATCTAACAACGTACACAGGTGAAAACATAATTTGCACAACCAGTATCCATACAAGCCTGAACCTATTCAATTCCTCCCCCCTCTCAACTTTCATTCACACACTTTCTACTTCTCTTTTATTGCAATGTCTAAATTTATAAGGGGATGTAAATATTTAACCTGTGGCATAAATCATCGAATAAAATGTTAAAATCTCAACTATGAATCAGACGTCACTGAAAATAATTATTAAAATACAAATAGTAATTACCAAAGTAGGTCTAACATATATCCATTCTTTATTAACCTTTTAATGCAGCATTTTTTACAACACAGGCAGGGTACATGTAACACAGAAATCAGCCAGAAGCATCATGGCAGTTCTAAAGCAAGGGATCTTCACAGCTTGACACTTTATTGTTAAACAATATGTCAGTTTGTCCCCACTTCCCTCTCGGCACATACGGTACTCATTACACAAGATAATTGGCCGTTTCTGGGGTAACACCAGGAGCTCAACATTATTTCTAGACTTCAGTGCACTTTCAGAAATACAGCTAGCCTCTGTCTGCTCCCTGCGGTTCTTGGGCAAAGACCTAAATTACTAATAATTGACTTTCTTTTCAGATTGGCTAGTTTTGCCATGTGTAGCCTCACTGACCCTCTAATACTCACTGCCTGTGAGGGCAAGGTGGGCAGGGGGGAGTCCTCAGAAAGGGGCTCCCCCTCAAGGCAAAGAGCCCTTTCTAACTCCAGTTCTATCACTGGCAGGAGAAGAAAGGAGGTTTGGGTCTAGTAAACCCTGCAATGTTCTCCTCTCTTCTCCAGCCCTTCTTATTCAGCTGAGTGAAAGAGTCCAACGGAAGAGTGAGAAATTCCTACACCTGCTGGCTCTCCCTGATGATGCAAGGAACTAAGCCTGTTGCTCCTGTACATCAACACATACTTCCCCGAGTTCCCCCAGGTGGCAGCCCATAATTATGTTCCAGGAAAATATGGGGTAGCCGTATTTAGTTTGCATCTAAGGTGATGTTGACTGCAGAACGATCTCATAATATTGTGAAGAGAGGCATTGTGTTGTAAGGTTTTGAGACTGTTCCTCCACCGACCTAGTCTTTATGTGCCCCAGATGAGGAATGGGAGGGAGACAAAATCAGCCCTTGGAGATCGAAGCCATAGGAATCCTGCAGAAGCAGCCTGGATGGCTTCTGGAGGGGGCAAGGCTCAGTGGGAGAGCTATCTAGGGGCATCTAGGGGTGCTGGGGAGAAGGGAGGGGTCTTCCACTCAGAGTTGCCCCCTTGATCTTTCCTCTCTCCCGCAGAGCTGCTCTCCCTCCCTCCCTCCCCCCTGATGGCAAATGTCTCCTACACCAGGAATGGCTTCGGCTGGACTTTCTGCTCTGGCCCCAAGAGGCCCTGGGGAAGAGACCCTTCCCAACACCCCCTGCCCAGGAGCCCTCAGACCAGGGAGATGGACATCAGGGCGACCTTCCCAGAGATCAAGGCCGTTGGCCACAGGACCACTCCGGGCCTTTTCTGAGGGGAGGGGTCTCAGATGAGCTTCGGTTGGGGGTCACACGTGAGACTCGCCCAGGACTCTCTCTGTTGGAGACCCTCTGCCCAACCTTCAGCCCAACTCCCTGCCTTGGGATGATTTTCGAGATTCAGACTTGTTTCCTCTCCCCCTCCCCCAAAAGCCCCCCTGCAGCCCCCCCAGAGCATCTCAAAGGGTCTCCAGCCCCCCTCACGATAGGGATTGTTTTGGGGAGCCATAGGGGAGCAATTCAGAGCCCCCCAAATGCTCCTCTCTCGCTTCCCCCCTCCCTCCAGGTCCCGATAGAGCAACGGGGGATTATGGGGTGGGGGTTTCTCGGCCTCCTCCCCAAATTCGGAGCCTCCCCCGGAAGGGACCGAAGCTCAACTCCGGCCTGACTTTGAAAGCCTCAAATTTGAGATTTGGGAAGAAAACTTGAAGTCTTTGAAGAAGGAAAAATACTTTGGCCAAAATGCAGCTTTTTCCTTGTGTGGATTCAGGTCTGAAAATGCCTCAGTTTCCCTCTTTCGCTTTCCCTCCCCTCCCTCTTTCCACGCAGTGGCTCCGACTCCGACCCGGCCATTTTGGAGGGGGGGGCGATAGAGGGGCCCGGCTGCGACTCCCCACCTCTGCTGCAATCGGGAAAGAGGGGGTCCCTCTCCGCCCTCCTGGGGGGGAAGTGGGGAGGGAAGGGGGAGGAGACCACGCAGAGATCGAGGCTGTCGCCGGCTCCCGTCACTCTTACCCTCTGAAGAGCTAGCAGCTTTCTTCCCCCTCTCCCCCCACGAGTCTCGGCGGTGCTTCCCAGCCCCCTCCTCCCCCAGCCCCTCTCCTCCCCCCTCTGAGCCCCCTCCTTACCGGGGGTCTCCTTCCCCCCTTCGCTTCCGGGGATCCGGGCCAGCGCCCCCGCCAGCAGCAGCAGCAGCACCAGGGGGAGCCCAGCGGAGCCCATGGACGCCGCCGCACAAGCGCCCCAGAGAGACCAGAGACAGAGACGCGGAGGCTCCCAGCCCCAGAGGCGGAATCGGGGGGTCTGGCGTGGGGGGCGAGGGGGCGTTTCCCTCGAACTTCGGAACTGGGAGGGCCCAGAAGAAGCAGGAGGACCAATCGGAATTCTCCCTTCCGCCGCGTCATCAATCTCCGGGCAGAGTCTCCCTTGACTTCACCCGATGGAGGAGAGAGTTGGGCGCAGAGGGAGAAGCGGAGAAGCGGAGAAGGGGGGGGGGATTTTATGGGGGGGGAATCAGCCCTGGGACCCCCTCCCCAGAATCGACCCTCTTGAGGTTGGCTCCGTTCCTCTGGGTGGGAGTGGGAGGGGATATTTTGCCCGAAGAAGGAAAAAAAAAATCCATATCCATGGACGGGATGTGTAAGAGGATCCGAGCGGGTGGGTACATAAATATGTTTAATAAATAAAATGACATTTTCAAAATAAAATAAAATAAAATAAAAATTTAAAATAAATAAATAATAAAAAAATAAGAGGATCCGAGCAGGTTTTCTCCCTTGTGAAAGATCTCAATACTATTTTAAGAAGGATGGATGGATGGACGGATGGATGCATGGACAGCATATTAAACCAAAGAATAAATTTATAATTTATAAAATAACCCGGAAAATTAGTAGAAATACTGTGGACTTCAATAATCGTTTATCCTCAATTATAGGATTACAACCTTAACCATTAATGTCCAAAAACCTCCCCCCACAAACTATCCAAAAAACCAGACATTCTTTTTTTAATGTTTCGCTACATCCATGGAAACCACTTTTTCTAGGACATTCGGGTTGTGGTCAGTTCCGCAAAGGCTGGTCAGGCCGATCCTCCATTCCCGATTCTGTTCAAAACAGCTTTGGGGGTCCAGAGGGGGCCTGAATCCTTCCAAAGGAACGGGGGGGGGGACTGGAAGGGTCAGACTCCCCCCTGGCCCAGCACAGCCTGGCAGGCCAGAGCCGGGTCCCCCCCCCGCAGCTGAAGGAGGCTGCACCACAGTTGTGTACATCCAGCCAGTCGCCCAAAGTGGGTCCCAGATCCAGGCAGCGTCTGGGGGGGGAGGGGTCCATCGCTCGCCTGATCAAAGCAGAACTCCTGGACTCTTTTCCTGTTTCCCCAGCAAGATTTTGATTTTCTCTGAGTTCCTCCTGCCACCCCAGCCCTCAACACCCCCCCCACACACACAAACACACAAACACACAGAGGAACCTTGGTTGTTTCTGCTGAAGAAGTGCAGCTCAAGAGGGTATTTCACGACAACCCCGGAGCGGAGGATGGACTTCCCTTTGCCCTCCCCCCCCCCGGATTCTATGGGGGGGGCTACAGTGGATGAAAAAAGGGGAGGAGCAGCCCCACAGCCAGCGAGGACTTGGAGGGGGGTCTCTTAGGCAGCTGACTGGGGAGTCCTTGGGCGCCTTCACACACACACACACACACACACACACACACACACACACACACACACACACTCATGCAGGGTCCTGGGAAGCTTCTGCCTTTGGGGCCCTTCCTGGCAAAGGGGCTGCTGGAGGGGAGGTTTTGCCCCCAGCGCTGTGGGGTTTTCTGACCCACCGCAAATAGGTCAGTTTTGGTTCAAGAATCGCTCCTTCCTTCCTTCCTTCCTTCCTTCCTTCCTTCCTTCCTTACTTTCTTCCTTCCTCTGATTTCCATATCCTTTCCTTCCTTCCTCATTCCCATCTCCTTCCTTCCTTCCTTCCTTCCTTCCTTCCTTCCTTCCTTCCTTCCTTCCTTCCTTCCTTCCTTCCTTCCTTCCTCTTTACTGAACTCCGTGGGAATTGAAGAGGTATAAACTGTGACATAAAAAATAAATAAAATAAAACTGTCCCCCCTGCATATATGAACTGGACCAGCCCCCGATTCCTGCCTAACCTCCAAACGGCGCTGTTTCTGCCTTTCCGCGGCCCCTCCCCACCTCGTCCATAACCATCAAAGGGAGGGGTCTCTCTCTCTCTCCCCGTCCTCCTGGGGGGGGGAATGTGGGGAGGGAGGGAGGCTCCCGCAGTCTCTCTTGCCCTCGACCCCTTTCCCAAAGTCACGTCTGGGGTCCCCTTTCTTCCCTCCCCCTCCCCACCCCAGGAGAACTGAGGGTCCCTCCGAGCCCCTCACCTCCTCCCGCCCAGCCTCTTTCTCCCCCCTCCCCCCAGGAGTACTGGGGGCCCCTCCCAGCCCTTTCCCCCGCCCGCCCAGCCCCTCCTTCCCCCCTTCGCTTCCCGGGATCTCGCCCAGCGCCCTCCCCCAACAGCAGCAGGGAGACCCCAGCAGAGCTCAGGGACACCCCCAGCCCCAGAGGCGGAATCGGGGGGGGGATCTGGAGTGGGGGCGGGGGAGGCGTTTTCCTCGGACTTCAGAACTGGAAGTGCCCTGAAGAAGGGGCGGAACCAATGGGAATTCCCCCTTCTGCAGCGTCATCGGTCTCCGGGCAGAGTCCTTTGTGACTTCACCCACCGGCAGACAAAGCGAGGACGATCCTGGGCTGCCAGGAGGGACCCCTCCCCTCCATCCCCAGGGAGGCCGCCCTGCTCTCCGCCCTCCCCGGCCCTGGCACCCTTTGTTTGGGGGGGGAGGCGGAGATGGACGGGGGGAGGGAGTTCCTCTGGAGGGCAGGAAGGCGAGGGGATCAGGACCCCAAGGAGGGGGGCGCTGGGTGCGAATGGGGCAGGAGCCTCTCTGGCTTCTGAGGGGCTCAAACGGGCTCCGATCCTGGAGAAAGAGGCCCGGATGAAGCCAGGAGAACCTCCAGCTCCAGCAGCTTCCCAGCCACGGAAGAGGCTCTCCGGGGGAAGCAGGAATAGGGGGTCTCCCAGGGGTCCCCTCCCTCTGGCAGGGCTTGGGGAGATTGAGGAGGAGGGGGTCCTGCCCCTTCCCCTCCCTGGGATCTGCCCACCCTCCTCCCGAACCGGTTCTGGCTTCGGACCTAAACTAGCCCGGTTGGTCAATATGGAGGCAGGGGAGGCCTCAATCCGGGGAGGGGGAGGGGAGGAGAGAAGGGAGGGTCCTCTTGCAGAGGTAAGAAAAAGGCGGAAGAGGAAGGAAGGGAGGGAGGAACACCAGGTTTTTCTACCATTTAAATTTTATTCTTTTACAGTGAAGGGAAGGGATTCAGAGGAATAGTAGTGGAGATGAAGCTGCTGTGGGTTCAAAGCCGGAAGAGATTTGGGCTTCTGGACTGACAGGCAGGCCCAGAGTCCCTGGGGTCAGTTTATAGGGAACGGACCGAAATGGAACAGAACAGATAGAATAGGGAATGGAATGAAACGGAACAGAACAGAACAGAACAAAATAAAATATGGAACGGAACAGAACAATGGAATGGAATGGAATGGGAACAGAACAGAACAGAACATGGAATGGAATGGTTTTGTGGTCTACCTTGTCAAAGGTCTTACTGAAGTCTAAGTCTACCACGTCCACAGCATTTCGCTGGTCTGCTACCACTTTATTAAAAAATTCAAATGCATTAGCCAACACATTGACTATTTTTAGGCTAAAACGCTCCTGATCAAATTAATCATAAAAGGCATGAAGAACAATGGAAGCCCCAATCGCCCTGGTCACAGCCCTTTATTCCCTGAGGCTTTTCAGCTCAGAATCCAGACAAATCTCCGAGAGACTCTGAATACGAGGCTACGGAAAAGAAAACAGCTTTATGGTTTGATCAAAGAAGAGCCCGATGTCTCAATCTCTTGTCACACGCACAGCGAGACAGAGGAGAAAAGGCACACACATTATCTTTTTTTTTCACTTTTATAGCTAAGGCACTTTCTCAGGCTAACAGGCTAAAAGATTCCTTTTTTGTTGTTGTTTGTTTCAATACGTGTTTTCTTTATCTATCAGGTTAGCTCAGTTACAGCTTGTCACAGGCTACGCTTCGAATACACAACTGCTGGCAAGCAGCCCAGAACTTTCTCCTTAGGCGGATACTTTTGCAGCGGAAGAATGATACATTGCAAGCTATAGCCAATACATTTAAAGTGAGAAGAGAAGAGAAGAGAAGAGACGGAGCCTTGTGGTGCCCCACTGCTTACTTCTCTCCATGTGGATGTGGCGCCATTGGGGGCTACTCGTTGAGTAGGCTTGTCAGCCACATACAGATCCATCTGGGGGTGATGTTGTTTATCCCACCTTTTCCTAGTTTAGCAAGGAGCAGCTTGTGGTCTACTTTGTCAAAAGCCTTACTGAAATCTAGGCATGCGACGTCCACTGCGTTCTGCTGGTCTACTGATTTAGTCACCTGATCAAAGAATGGGATGAGATTGGCCTGGCATGATCTGTTTTCCACCCACCCGTGCTGGCTCCCGGTTATGACTTTGTTTGCTTCCAGTTGTTCGCAGATCTCTTTTTTGATTATCTTTTCTGGAATCTTCCCAGATATGGAGGTTAAACTGATTGGTCTGCAGTTTCCTGGGTCTGGTTTTTTTTTTCCCCCTTTCTTGAAGATGGGAACCACATCAGCCCTTTTCCAATCCTCGGTTCTTCCCCGGTGCTCCAGGATTTGTGGAGGATGTGGTTCTGATATAACATCTGGTATCGGTTGCCTGAGGAGTTTGGGAGTCTTTGTGTGTGTGTGTGTGTGTGTGTGTGTGTGTGTCCCCGCAGTTCCTCCCCCCACATGGTCCAGACCTGGGGGGGGGCTTCCTGCCCCCAAACTGAGCAGGCGAGCCCAGGAGGAGCCTTCAAGCTCTGGCTCCACTTTGCTCTAGGCTCCCTCTGGGAACTGAAAGGGCATCTAGTCCACCCCTCCAGACACCCAGAGAAAAGGAGGCTCTGGTTGAGAATCATGGGGGGGGGCGCAAAAGGAAAACTTTGACCCCAAAGTTTCTTGCAATGAAAGAGAAAGGAAACGGGAAGCGAAAGTGAAAGAGGGAAACTGAGGCATTTTCAGAGCTGAATCCACAAAAGCCAGCAAAGAGTATAAGAAAAAAGACTCTTTTTGGCAAGTGTTTTTGCAACCTCAGTTTTTCTTCTGAATCTCCATTTTTTTTAAGGGGAGGGGAGAGTTGAGCTGGATTCCTTCTTGGGGGAGACTCTGAATTTGGGGAGGAGACCCAGACCCCCCCACCCCATATTCCCCCATTGCTGAATCCGGACTTGGAGGGGAGGGGGGAACTGAGGGAGAAGGATATTGGGGGGGATCTGAATTGCTCCCCTAAATTGGCTTCCCAAAACTGTCCCTTTAGTGAAGGGGGCTGGAGCCCCTCCCTTTGAGACTATCTTGGGGGCTGCAGGGGGGTCTTTGGGGGAGGGGACAGGAAAGAGGCCTCGAAAATCACCCAAAGGCAGCTTGTGGGGCTGAAGATGGGGGCGAGGGGGGAAGAGGAAAAGGGAAGGGGGAGCTTGAAGGGCGGGGAGAGCCCAGGAGCATGGGTGTGGGTATCCTGATTGTGACCTCCGCCCCTTATGCCCCCGAAAGGGAGAGGGAGAGAGAAGCATGGATATTATTTTCCCTTCCAGCCCAGATGGGGTCTCTTCTCTCCCCCCATATTTCCTGCCAGTTTGGGATGGCAAAGAGGCCCCACCGGGATCCAACGCTCCCTGCAGACAGGCCGAATGTTGGACCAGCTGAACTTCTGCCTGTCTTTTTCCACCCTGGGAAGATGGAGGAGGTCCCTCACTAAGCTCCTCCCCTCCCTCGTTTTCCTCCCCTCCCACGACCCCCACTAAGGGGGAATCTCGCTGGGACCTACGGTTCCCCATCTATCCTCCAGGGGGCGCCTTCCGGTAGCCTCTTGCGGCAGGTTTCCCTCCTGTGTCCCTCCTGTGACCCTCTTCTAGGAGAGGCTGGGAACCATGGGCCCTGGAGTCCCTCCTGACCCTCTTCTTCATCCTCCTCCTCCTCCTCCCCACAGTCCCTTTCCTGTACCAGGGGACGTGCGAGTGCCGCTTCCTCCCCTCTCCGGAGCTGGCATCAAACGCCCCCCTAAAATGCAGCCCTCCCACCCAGACTGAAGGGATTCTCCCCCCCCCCCCCTCCAACTTTCTCCGCTTCTCTCTCGGCTTCGCACTATCTCCTCCTGTGGATGAACTCAAGGGAGGCTCTGCCCGGAGACCGATGATGATGCAGAAGGGAGAATTCCCATTGGTCCTTCCGCTTTTCTGGGCCCTCCCAATGACGAAGTTCGAGGAAACCGCTTCCTCCCCCCAAGCCAGACCCCCCGATTCTGCCTCTGGGGCTGGGAGCCTCCGCGTCTCTCTCCCCACTCTCTGGGGGCGCTGGTGGGGCGGCGTCCATGGGCTCCGTTGGGGTCCCTCTTCTGTTGCTGGCGGGGGCGCTGGCCCGGATCCCCGGAAGCGAAAGGGGGAAGGAGACGCCCGGTAAGGAGGGGGCTCAGGGAGGGGCTGGGAGGGGCCATCAGTGCTCTTGGGGGGGGGAGAGAAAGGGGCTGAGACCCCTGAAGTAGGGAAAGAGGTCGAAGGTAAGAGAGGCGGGAGACTGCAGATGCCTCGATCTCCGCGTGGTCTCCCTCCCTCGCCGCATTTCCCCCCGCAGGACGAAGAGGGAGCCCCCGTTCCCTAATTATGGCCGAGGTGGGCGAGGGTCGTGAGAAGGCAGCTGAGATGGGTTAAGAGGCATCTGGACCCCCTTTCCACCCACCCCCCGTGGGTGGGTGGGAGGGAGACCTTGCGAACCCCGAATTAGCGCCTGAGCCCGAAGTTTCTTGCACTGAACGAGGAAGGAGACGGGAAGCGAAAGTGAAAGAGGGAAACTGAGGCATTTTCAGAGTTGAATCCAGAGAAGCCACCAAAAGTATAAGAAAAAAGACTCTTTTTGGCAAAAGTGTTTTTGCAACCTCAGTTTTTCTTCTGAATCTCCATTTTTTTAAGGGGAGGGGAGAGTTGAGCTGGATTCCTTCTTGGAGGAGACTCTGAATTTGGGGAGGAGACCCAGAACCCCCCACCCCATATTCCCCCATTGTTGAATCGGGACCTGGAGGGGAGGCGAGAACTGAGGGAGAAGGATATGGGGGGAGTCTGAATTGCTCCCCTAAATTGGCTACTCTATCCCTTTAGTGAAGGGGGCTGGAGACCCTCCCTTTGAGATGGTCTTGGGGGGCTGCAGGGTGACAGAAAAGAGGGCTTAATCCCCAAATCACGTAAAGGCAGCCAGTAGGGGTGAAGTTGATGGGAAAGAAAATTTTGGGGTAACTAGGGAATTTGTGGGTTCTCTTCTCCCCATGATCCCCAGACCCCCAAACCATCTAGGTCAAACTTGAGCCGCCCCCCTCAACAGAGTGGGGGGAGGGAAGGACCTCCCATCTCCTGCCTACAATGGGGTCCTTTCAGCAGCCCCAGGAAGGCTCCCACCCCTTTGCCCCCCAATTCAGGGGACTCTGAAGGCCCAGATAAACCCCTGGGGGTCCTCAAGGCCCCTCAGAGAACCAGCAACCGGCTTTCAAAATGACAGCAAGGAATATCCGTCCTTCCACCCTCCACCCTTCGGTCAGAACTGAAGAAGCTTCTGGGATAAGAAGCGAAACGTCTTCAAGGGAAGAACCAGGAAAGTCCAGCTGCCTTTTGGAAAAGCCCCTTTGGGCTAAACGAGACCAGGGGGAGGGAGGGTCTCCGGAGAGACCCCAGCCCTTCCAAAGTCTCAGCAGACCCAGCCTGGACTCCTCATGGGGGGGTCTTAAGGGAGCTTAAAGGGGCATCTAGTCCACCCCTCCAGGCAGAAAGAGAAAGGGGGACTGTGGTTCAGATTCATGGGAGGGGGTGAAAAAGGAAGTCCACAACCCCCCCCCCCTGGACACCCCTCTAAAGCTGCAGCCCCCAAGACTGAAAATCTTCCCCTCCCTCGCCTTCTCCGCCTCTATTGGGAGGGATATGGGGGGGGGTCTGAGATGCTCCTCCAAACTCCCCCTTTAGTGAGGGGGGCTGGAGCCCCTCCCTCTGAGGTGGTCTTGGGGGCTGCAGGGGGGAGGGGGACAGAAAAGAGGCCTGGAAAAGCACCCAAAGGCAGCTTGTGGGGCTGAAGATGGGGCAGAGGGGGAAAAGGGGGGGCTTGAAGGGTGGGGAGAGCCCAGGAGCATGGGTGTGGGTATCCTTACTGTGACCCCCGCCCCTTCTGCTCCCAAAAGGGAGAGGGAGAGAGAAGCTTGGATATTATTTCCCCTCCAGCCCGGGGGGGGTCTCTTCCCTCCCCCCATATTTCCTGCCACTTTGGGGGGTGATCCAGCGTTCCCTGCAGACAGACGGAGGCCTGGACCAGTTGAACTTCTGCCTGCCTTTTTCTACCTGGGGAGATGGGGGGTCCCTCTTTCCCCCTCTCTCATTTTCCTCCCCCCTTCCAGACCCCCACCAAGGGGGAATCCCACTGGGACCGAGGGTTCCCCATCCCTCCTCCAGGGGGCGCCTTCCGGCAGTCCCTCGCAGCAGGTCTCCCACCCCTCCGCCTTCCCGTCGCTCCGCCGCTTGTCTATGAGCCACTGGGAACCATGGGCCCTGGAGTCCCTCCTGAGGGCTTTCGTCTGTCTGCTCCACCCCGCCCCTGCAGCCCATTTCCTGCACCAGACGAAGAACGAGTGCTTCTTCTCCAACGGGACGCGGCGGGTGCGGTTCCTGAACAGGTACTTCTACGACCGGCAGGAATTCGCCCGCTTCGACAGCGACCTCGGGAAATACGTGGCTGTCACTCCGTTGGGGCAGCCCGATGTGAACCAGTGGAACAGCGATAAAGTCCTCCTGCAGTACTGGAAGGCCTCCGTGGATCGCTTCTGCCGACACAACTACGGGGTGTACAACTACGAGGTGGCCAAGAGGGAGGAGCGTCTGATTGGCCGGAGAGGTGAGTGGGGGAGGGGGAGTTCCATGGGGGGGGGAATGCAGGGACTCCCCCCCTTTTCCTTTCATTTCTTAGGACTCTCCCGGAGAAAGATTTCCCCTTATGTGTTTTCTGCTTTCCGATCTATCAAATTTACTCATTGGTATTTATTGCTATTTATTGATACTCCTAAATCGCCCCCCTTCCTCAAAGAGGTGATCTGGATGGTGCACGATATAACATCTCCCCTAAATAAAAGTGTATATAAAATAAGGTTAAAAAATAAATTATCTTTAAAAAGTCTGAAATTCTACAACAATGACAATCGAACATGCCGAAGGGAAGAAATAGATTCCTCTCCTTCCCATCCCTCCCATCATCTTCCTTCTCTTCCCAAGGTCCAAAGTTTCCCCTGCCCAGAAAAACTTCTTTCCAGAATATTATACCAAATATTATATTTTTCGGGGGGGGGGGAGGAATCCGGCAACGTCTCTCTTTTTCCCAGTATATGACTATATTTCAATAATAATCTATACTCTATGCTATATAATATTTCAATATAATATTTTTATTAAATAATATTTATTGATTTACTTATCAACTTTTAAAACCATCTCTCTCTCCCACAGAGGGACTTTGCATGGTGTACACATAAAATATAAAACCACCAAAATAGTCTATACAATTTAAGATTTAAAAGGCAGGAATGATTAAAATCCAGTGATAAAAATTCATGAAAATGGAGGGGGGCTTCAGAAGGCTGACCAGCCCCATGGCTCTCCTCCTCTCTGCCCCCCAAGCAAAGCCCCAGAGCCCCATTTTCCCCCCTTTCCGGAAGGCCAGGAGTGGGGGAGGGGCTCCCTTCACCTCTGGGGCCTTTGGGATTTTAGGATAAAAAGTGAATTTCCAAAGGTCTGGACAAGGGAATCAGGGAAGGCTCTTTCGTCTGCTGGGCCCTATCCCTCTTTCAGTTCTTTTTATCCTTTATTCAGAGTCATTTGTTCATCCAATGTTGGGGGTGTGGGAGAAAAGCCCCCCCTGAAAGCCCCTTTTTGGTCAGAGACTCAGCTTCACCTGCAGCCGAATCGCTTCCCTCTTCACATCTGGGAAGGTTCCTCATTTGGGGGCAAAGATTCAAAAAACCCTCACAAACATTAAAAGTGAATTTCGGGCATTCGTTCAGCCCTGAAGCCTCGGATTGTTTAGTTCCCTGTTCCAGATTCCTGGCAAATTGCCTACATTTCTTGTTCTAGTTTTATTTGTTTATATTATTATTATTTATTTCTATCAACTGATAAGGTTTCGTGATGCAAAACAAGTATTTCATCTGCAGTTGTTGCCATTTGTTGTTGCCAGGGTCTCCCAAAATAACACTCTACCAAAGAATTAAATAAGATCTTTCTTCCACAAGAAAAAAACCACCAGATCCTAAGAGAAAAAGGCATTTTACAGGGAGATGCTGGGCATCTGCTCCTTCCAGAAATTATGGAATATTTAAGGGGAACCGACAAGATTTTGTTCTCCGCATATTCAGTCTGGAATTCATTTTTTCTCCAAATTCTTCCCTGCAAACCTAGGAGGATAATTAACTGTTCATAAAAAAATCCCGACCAGATCCCAGGACTAAATTACAAATAACCAAACCTTTAAAAATTGCATGTTCTTAAACTTTATATAATGAGCTGTTCATAAGAGAATCCCTCAACGGAGAAGAAAAATGTTGTTAGCAAAAGTTCTCTGATCTGGAGTGGATCTAAGAAGGACCCTCTTGGGGGGGGGCTCAGGCCCCCCCCATTAATCCACCCAACAGTTGGATATGTCCTTCTATAAAAATTATTTAAAATAATTTAAAAAAAATTTTTTTTTTAATTTTTGTCCTTCACATTTCATTTTCCTCCTCCCTCGGCCTCCTTCCTTTCCTGATTTTCTTTCTCCATTTCTTCCATATTGTGTAACTTTTGTGCTGCGTTGAGTTGGCTGAGTTGTCCTAGACCCCTCCCTGCCCCCCCATCCCAGGCAGGAGGGTCGGACCCCTCCCCACCTCCCTCCCCAGGGGAAACGGGGCTGGGAGGGAGGCCGGACGGCTGCAGGGAAACATGGGCAGAAAAAACCAAAGGTTCAACTACAGATTAGGCGAAGTCTGGCTCAAAATCAGGGGGTCCTCATAGGGAGCCTCACACTGGAGGTAGTTGTTGAATTAAGAGGCAATCCCCCCTCCCCCCACACACCTCCTGTTCCTCCCCATCTTTTAAGTATAATTTTATCTTGAATCCATTTTGATTGCTATAGAAATATTTATATGTTAGGATTTTAATGTTTTAATGCTGTAATCCAGGGCTTTTAAACCTTTTCACCAACTGTACCACTTTTAGGATATATGGCAATATTCGAGTACTACCTAGCAAGGTGTCAAACACTTGATGACCAAAAAAAAAAAAAACCCTGTTCAAAGTTGCAATTCCACTGAAATGACTTATGACCATTTTTCACACTTATAACCATTGCAGCATGACCAGGGTCATGTGATTTATATTTAGATGCTTGGCAACGGATTTCATATTGATGATGGTCACAGTGTCCCAGGGTCATGTGATCCCTTTTGGCAACCTTTTGACAAGCAAAGTCATTGACAGGTGACCAAGTGCTAAGGCGGGACTTCCCTCCCTCCCTCCCTCCTTCCCTACCTCCCTCTTTCTCATTCCCATCTCCTTCTGGAGGAAGAATTTGAACCCCCCTATTTCCCTTCTTCCATGTATTCATTGAACAAGGAAAAGCCTCCAGAGACAGAAAAGACAAGCCATTGAGGGAAATAGCTTAAAAAGGCGCATTCCCCTTTAAGAATTAGCTACTGGTTAGAAAGGAAAGTTAAGGAGTCCAGAGCGCACTAAAGAAAGAAAAAAAATGTAGTAAGTATGGCCTCCCCAAATGGCTCCATTCCTAAGTAAAGGACTGCTACAGGCAAAATCCATTCAGGAGAAAAATACTTCAAAATCCCTTGCAGCAAATTTTACACCTAATAATAGCAGAGGAGTAGAAGCTAACACGAGACATCAGCCATCAGCCAAATAAAAATTGCCAAACACTCCTTAAGAAAACAAAGCCCCCATTGCACAAATCCCAGAACTTCAAAGTCACAAAAACACAAAAGAATCCTTCCACTCTCCATCTCCCTCCTTGCCTCACCTCCAGCCTTTCTTCATTGCTGCCTTTCTTCATTCCTTGTGGAGAGCAACCCCTCCTCCCTATGTTCCTTGCCTCTTGGTTATTGCCAGCACAGGTGGCTGCCACAGAAGTTGCAGATCCACTTGTGGCCGGCCTGCTTGATCTCCTCTCCTCTCTCCCCACCCTCCTCCTTCTTTCCATTCTGTGCAGCTAGAGCTGACTCCACCTCCTCTCTCTCCTTCTCCCGACCCAAACTGCCTCCTTTTATAGCATCTCCTGTCTCTGCGCCCCTTTCTCATGGGGGAAGGGGGTGAACCAGAAGTGAGCCTGGGGACTTTGCCTCGCCCCAGCCACTCTGCAGCTCCAGAGGACTCTCTCACAGTAAGTCCTTGCCTGTGCTGGCTCGTTCCCTCCCCCACTACACTTGGCTGGGCAGGGCAGCATACCATCTGTCATGTGCTCATGTACCACAGGTGGTACACATACCACCAGTTGAAAAGCCCTGCTGTAAGCTGCCTAGTTATTTTATCATGAGATGGTGGCAAACAAATTTAATAAATAAATAAATGTTCCGGTATTCTACCTATTTTTTTAAAAATGTGATTTTCTCTTGAATGGGATCCCTGCAATTCTCCAAAACATGCTGTGTGTCTTCCCCGTCTTCTGGGTCTCTTTCTGTCTCCCCCAAATCTGGCAGGAAATTCCTTCCGTTCCGGGGCGTTTCCAGTATTTATTTCTGTTGGTCTTGTGCAATTTGATGATGAAAACTGATCTCAACCAGGAACGATTTATGTTTTTCCATCTTTCAGGATCCCATTTAATTTCTTGCTGCAATTTGCTTTGGAAATGACTTAAAACAAATACTATTTTCAGGACTGAAAAGGGCTCTTGGCCTGAACTAACCAACTTGGTCTCCTGTTCTGGTCCCTCCTATGTCTCCCCCCCATGTCCCTTCTCCCCCTCCCCCTTCTCCCCTCCAGCCAAGCCCACCGTCTCCATCTCCCCCACCAAGCTGGATCCCACTTCCCCTAACACCATCCTCCTCTGCACCGCGAGGGGCTTCTACCCCCTGGAGATCGAGGTCCGGTGGCTGAAGAATGGGCAGCCGGAGGAGGAGGGTGTGGCCTTCGGGGAGGAGTTCCAGAACGGAGACTGGACCTACCAGCTCCAGGTGATGCTGGAGACCCAGCCCCAGCGGGGGGACGTCTTCACCTGCCAGGTGGAGCATGCCAGCCTGGAGGCCCCGATCACCGTCCAGTGGGGTGAGCCCCTCCCTCCCCCTCTGGGGACCCCCCTCCTGCCCTGAGAAGGGGGAGAGACCTTTCCGGTGGGGGAAGCTGGGATGGACCCTCCTGGGGGGGGGGAAGCTGGCCCTGATCCGCCTGCTCAATGAGGCTCCTTCTCCTTCCCCAGAGCCCCGATCCTCCAACTTGGCCAGGAGCAAACTCTGGACGGGGATCGTGGCAGCCGTGATCGGGGTGATCTTCTTTGCCATGGGGCTCTCCCTCCACCTGAAGAGCAAGAAAGGTGAGTCTGGGGGCTGGATGAGAGATTGTGGGGAGGGGACCATCCAGGGGAGGCCTCTCAGCAAGCTTAGCAGATGGCAAGGAGGCCCCCTTGGAGATTTGCTTGGGAAATTCTGTTCTTTGAGGGTCTACTGTATAAGTGAGCATCATGCAACCTATTATGGGCTATTGATGGGGAGGGGGACCCCCTGAGTCCTCCAGCCCACGAAGGGTTCTGATTGGCTCTTTTTCTCATTCCAGCAATTCCCATCCAGCCTCCTGCAGGTGAGTTTCTCCCCAAGTTATAGATGTTTCTTTAACATTTGTTAATTGTTCCTTTAAAAGAAAAATGTGCCCGAACAAAACCTCCTAGCTGTGGATAACACAAATTTTTGAAATTTTGGGCAGCTTTTCATTACAGAGACCTGAAAACAGTGCAATGAAAAACAAACACACACACACATAAACACTAAAATCTGGCCCAGTAGATTTCCAGGTTTTGGGAAATTGCAAAAGAGAAGGGAAGTCTCCTTGTGACATTTCACACAATTTCTGGCAAAGCGACACCCAGCTTTGCTTCCACCCCTCCCCCATCCTGGCCCCATCCTCTTTGTTAATATGAAACGTCTGGGGGGGAGGCCTCATCTTGATTAACTCCTTAATTAAGCCAATTAGAGAAAATTCCATCAGCCCCTGAAGGTGAATTGCTGGTCCTTTGCATCCTTTTCCTCCCTGAAAGGGGGGGGGATTCTCCCTCATCCTGTCCCTGCCTATCAACCACCCCCCTGCAGTGTGGGTCTTCCTGGGGAGGCTGTAATAATAATATGTTATTTACCCTGAAGGTTTATATTCTAATCTTCTTCCTCATCTCTTTTTCTTCAGCACTTGTGAATTAATCCTGCCGTCCTTCCTGATTCCTGATGGGAAAGGAAGTTTTTTTTTTCCCAGTAGCTGATGAATTTCTGTCTTTCTTGCAATGTCTGAAAAATGGAGGCTCAAGATTTTAGATTGGGGAGAGGAGGAGAATGGCAGCCTGGAGCTTCTCCTGCTGAGACCCCTCTGGCTTTCCTTTCAGGGCCTCCCTCTCTTGGGAGGGAGGAAGGGAGGGAGACCATCTAGACTGACCTCAGGG
Organism: Crotalus tigris; assembly: GCF_016545835.1. NCBI lineage: Eukaryota > Metazoa > Chordata > Lepidosauria > Squamata > Viperidae > Crotalus > Crotalus tigris. The sequence continues at coordinate 110,649 of NW_024100397.1, read as the reverse complement.
ACTCCAGGCCTGCCTGTCACTCCAGACATCCAACTATGCTTTGAACCCACAGCAGCTTCAAAGATGATTAGGGGACTGGAGGCTAAAACATGTAAGGAACGGTTGCTAGAATTGGGTATGTCTAGTCTAACGAAGAGAAGGACAAGGGGGGACATGATAGCAGTATTCCAATATCTCAGGGGCTGCCATAAAGAAGAGGGAATTAAGCTATTTTCCAAAGCACCTGAAGGCAGGACAAGAAGCAACGGGTGGAAACTAATCAAGGAGAGAAGCAACCTAGAACTAAGGAGAAACTTCCTGACAGTGAGAACAATTAATCAGTGGAACAGCTTGCCTCCAGAAGCAGTAAATGCTCCAACACTGGAAGTTTTTAAGAAGAGACTGGACAGCCATTTGTCCGAAATGGTGTAGGGTTTCCTGCCCGAGCAGGGGGTTGGACTAGATGACCTCCAAGGTCCCTTCCAACTTTACTATTATTATTATTATTATTATCATTATTATTATTATTATTATTATTATTATTATTATTATTATTATTACTCTTCCTCCGAATCCCTTCCCTTCCCTTTGCAATAAAAGAATAAAATTTAGATTGTAGGAAAACGCAGGAATTTTTCCTTTCTTCCTCTTCCTCCTCCTCTTTCCTGCCCCTCAGGAGAGTCCCCCCTTCTCCTCTCCCCCTCCCCGGATTGACTATCCCGCCTAGTTTAGGCCTGAAAGGAGTAGATTAGTAATGAGAAATTTCTAATGAATCTAAAGGTGGATAGAAGAAGCCACCTGAAAGTCATAAATTCAGGCAAATAAGAAAAGCAGAGGTTGCTAGCTAACTGAAACCCCAAGAAGAGGAAACACAAAAACTGAGGATAAAGTTTAGAGCTTAAGGCAGCAAAGGTATAACCACAAACAACTGTAGAGATCATTATAAGAATTGAGCTTTGTTTACAGAATATTAGATGGTGATAGATAGTATGTGCACAAAGGGGCTTCCTGGAACATAGAGAGGGGGACAGTGGTTTTAGGCGGACCGGATAGTTTATCCGGATGAGATTAGGGAAGTGGCATTGAGTGTGATAGGGGAGGGGGGAATCTGCATTGGGGATAGGATATAAAAATGTGTGAAACAGCTCTTTAAGGTGTGCCTGGACTCCTCTGTGTGTTTCAGCACACCAAGTCTTTGCAAATGCTTCTTTTGAAATAAAAATTTGTTGCTGGAATTCCAAGTGAGTTTGTGTGTTTTGGGATCTTGAGCCACATTCCAAACAGGCCCGAAGCCAGAACCAGTTTGAGAGGAGGGTGGGCAGATCCCAGGGAGGGGAAGGGGCAGGGCCCCCTCCTCAATCTCCTTAAGCCCTGCCAGAGGGAGGGGACCCCTTGGAGACCCCCTATTCCTGCTTCCTGTGGAGAGCCTCTTCCGTGGCTGGGAAGTTGCTGGAGCTGGTGGTCTCTCCAGGATCGGAGCCGGTTTGAGCCCATCACAAGCCAGGGAGGCTCCCTCTCCATTCACACCCAGCACCCACCCACCTCCCTTCCTCCCTCCTTAGTCGGAAAGTTGCTCTGGAGGGGCAACAAAGAAGGAGGGAAGCTTCGGGAGTGTGGACCAGACGGTCAGTCCAGATGGACTGAAGAAAGCTTTCTAAAGGACGGAAGAAAGGCTGCCTGGTAAGCACAGGCAGCCCAAGTCACCACCAAGTCTCCACCAAACAGCTGATTGTCAACAGCATGCTGAAACTAGGTGAGCCTGTTTTTTATTCCTTTTCCTTAAGGACTCAGAAATTCTGATCCCCTGATTGGGAAAAATCTACGAAGTAAAGACCCCAGAAGGACTAGGGGAGAAGAGAGGTAAAAGCGGTGTAAGGACCCACCCCACTTTGCATCTTAAGAAGACAGAACTCTTGGAATAATTCTTCCAACAGGAATCCTTTATTAAGAGAAAATGGTTGCAGGCATGCTAGACAGGACTTGGGGTTCAAGCTCTCCCATTCAAGATTTAAGGGGTTCCCCAGTAGTCCCACCCAATCAACCCCCCTTCCAGTGATAGTTTCAAGTATCACAATTCCACCCCCTTTCTTCTTTCTTCCGTCTGGGTGGAGACTTCAGATAACTACATGAAAGGCAAATACCCTTCTTTGTTACAATAAACACACATTCAGCATTCAGCTCTTTGAAGTCTACTGAAGGAAGTGAGGGCCATAAAGCCCCTTTGTTCTCCCTCTTCTCTCCCTTTGATGGCAGAATCCAGAGAAGGCAGAATTGGGAGTTTCTATATTTGATAATTAAAGATGAAATATAATTGGATTCTGACAAGCGGCTAGCAATTATGAGAGGGGGAAGGAATTTAAGGAATATAAAAGAATACTTAAAAATGGAATTTAGATCAACTAAAAGAAAAACTGCTTAACCTATCTTTTTAGATTTAATTTCTAGGGTAAATAAATTCCAGAGAACTTTAAAAGAAAACGTTTTAACAATCTTTTAAAACCGGATATAGACAATAGAGTGTATGAGGACATCTAGTGGTAAAAGGAGATACTACAGTAACACCAAATAATAAAAGAATTTGAAAAGTGTTTTACCTTGAAACAACACCTGGTGTAAACAAAATGCCTTTATATGACTGTGCATGAGAAAAGACTCTCTAAAATTACTTCTGTTGACTCTGGATATAACTAAAACAGGAATTATTTGGATACAGCGGGCGTTTTATATTTGTGATTTGACTGGAGGATTTGGATTTAGCCTAAAGTAGTTGGCTTGATTTTATGGTTGGATTTTAGCCTAAGACAGTTGGCTTTTTTTTCTTTTTTCTCTTTTTTTTCTCTTGTTTTTTCTCCTAGAAAATTTGTATCTAGCCTAAAGTAGTTGGCTCTTTTCACGGTTTGGATTTTAGCCTAAGATAGTTGGCTCGAAAAATGAGTACATCAAATCTCACTAGACTTATGATATAAACTTCCTCTGCACCTTCTGTCAGAACATCTAACCCAACAAGCCAGGAATCTATTGAAACAATGTTGCAGCATGAGAAAATAAGCACTGCTCAAACTGAGATGCAAACCACATTAAAATTAATTCAAGAATCAATACAGAGAAATCATGAAGAGACAAAAAGTAATTTTGATAAATTAAATAAACAAATGTTGGCTATAAAGACACAATTTGAAGCCCATCAGCAAATGATTGTTAAAAATGAACAAAGAATTCAGAAGATGGAAAATAAATCTAATGTAAGAAAATGAAAAATTAGAACAAGCAAATCAAAACCTAGAAGGTGCTGTGCATGTTTTAGAAATGGAGAAAGCAGAATACTATTTAAGATTTCAAATATCCTTGAAGACAGAGAAGAAGATATAACAGTTGTGATTATTATAACCAATTATAACCAATAATAATGGATAATTAGAAGTTACCAGCCTAAGAAACAATTTCACAATCATTCCCCTGATTTTGCCATTAGATGTTCCTTAGTGTTTAGATCTGGTCTCAGGATGATAATGTAGCACTTGGGGAAGAAGATGCAGCTCAATAGTCCAGCACCGGAGGCCAAGATGGAGAAGACCTGCACGGCCACCATGTATTTTCCTTTAGTGCTCAGATAGGTGGGGAGGAAGGAAATCCAGACACTGCAGAAGACCAGCATGCTGAAGGTGATCAGCTTGGCTTCATTGAAAGCTCCAGGCAGGTTCCTGGCCAGGAAAGCCACAGTGAAGCAAATGGCAGCAAGGAAGCCCATGTAGCCAAGGACAACATAAAACATGGTGACAGAGCCTTCGTTGCACTGAAGGATAATCTCTTCAGGCTGGGAGTGCAGATCAGATTCAGGAAATGGGGGAGAAACTCCCAACCACATGGCACAGATGAGAATTTGGACAGTAGAACAAGAAAGGATGATGGAGTTGGCCAAGCTTTTCCCCAACCATCTTTTCACTTTATTGCCTGGTTTTGAGGCTAGGAATGCCAGCACTACTGTGATTGTTTTGGCCAACACAGAGGACACGGCTACTGAGAAGACAATGCTGAACACTGTTTGTCGGAGAAGGCAGGTGGCTTTCCTTGGTTGGCCAATGAAGAACAAGGAGGATAAGAAGCAAAGCAGAAGGGAGACCAGGAGGATGTAGGAGAGGTCCCGGTTGTTGGCTTTGACAATAGGAGTTTCAAGGTATTTAATGAATATGATTAAAACAAAGCCTGTGATTAGGAACAACAGTTGAGTAAAGGAGATGAGGATGATGCTGAGATGTTCTTCATAGGACAGGAAGGTTATTCTTTTGGGGATACACTGGACTCGGTTCTCAGTTGGATATTGATCATCTGGGCACTTGGTGCATTTTTTGGTATCTGAGAAAAGAAAGTAATATTTCTTTTATAGTCTTTCAAATTTCAAGAAAAACTTTGGATAAGATGTGATACAGAGAGACAGAAAAGTCTCAGTAAATGGAATATACTTAAACTACAACAACAACAAAATCCCCAGTACACACAACTATAAAAAGAACAACAACAAAAATATAAAATTAAAAGAAGATCCATAAAGTGGGAATCTTTTAAGGAATAGATTGTTTGAATGCCAATTTTACCTACTCTGGTGGGACAAGGAGTTATCCTCAAGGAGAGGAAACCCTCCAGATACCCTGGTTCTGTCTCATGGAGGGTTTGAAAGGTGAATTTAATTGCACCTGGAAAGAAACTGGGATTCTGTGGAGATTGCACAGTAGGGGTGTCCTATGGAAGAGCACACAGAAACTCAACACTGTGCATGTCTTTGCATTCTGGACCATTTTAAAAATTCCAGGTGGGTTTCAAGAGCAACCCTATGAGTATGGGATAAAAAGATAGAAACAGAAAACTGATGGCAGAAAAAGACCTAGTGCTGCATCTAGACTGCCCTTTGAGTTCTTTCTTCTTTTTTTATTTAATATTTTATTTCTTTTTTTTTCAACTCGATGATGTCATGGTTCCGAAGGAGGCAGGTTTTCAAAGAACTTTGAGGCTTTATTTACCTTAAAGAATCCTTTTACTGCTGCAAAGCTTCAGCATGTACATAATGAAGCAAAAAACTGAATCCTCCCACCCCCAAACACCCGTAGCAAAGCATAACTCACGCCTTCATTTTATAGTCATCAATCATGTTCTCCAATTAGTTTGAAGTGTGAACTTTCCCTCCCTCCTCTGGTTACAGCTGACCTTGGCAATGCTGTACTGAAATATTGTTGTGGTCGTCTTACTTTCCCACCCACTATTCTAACATTGTCTGACTTTAACTCTAGAAGTGATATGCAGGCTAAATAAAACATGTTTGCTTCTTCATATATGGCAAGCAAGAACATCCGATGTTAGCAGTCTTGACAGATAACCTCCAAGGTCCCTTCCAACTTTATTATTATTATTATTATTATTATTATTATTATTATTATTATTATTATTATTATTATTATTATTATTATTATATGTTTATCCCAAAAATATTTAAACACAGTTACTGATGATTGACTCACTAACCATACTCTCAATACACTGCTCCAAAAATACTGGTCAGAGAATAAAAGTTGTCTAACATGGTTGGATCCATGGAGAACCACTCGAGAAGGGTTGCAACACTAACTATTTAAGGACAGGTTGTACAGTCCCCTTCACAAAAAAACCATTGACTATCCTGAAATTGAGAGCGTCTCCTAAATATTAGGCCTTCTAGAAATTCCTTAAAATGTGATTCTTTCAATGGTCCTGGGGATCTCCTGGTAACAGGGCCCCGTGTGTGGTTGCATGGTAGGTAGCATCTTGATGTATTCCTCTCTTGCTTTCTTAGCATTTATACCTCAATGTTTTAATTTTTATGATTGGTTTAATTGTATCCCACCAAGGGCCACTTTGTGTGAAATAGCCATATAAACCTGACAAATAAATTTGAAAAAAACATCTCAACGAAAATTAATTCATAAATAAATTCAACAACAGGAACTGAGTGTGTTATCTGTATTTTTACCCTGTAAAAATGAGAAGGTGAAGCAATATGTTTCCATATTCTCTCGATTTGGCAAAATTTTAAAGAGAATGAATTCAACATTGGTATCAAAGGATATTTAGTAGATTGGTCTTTTATTAGTTCTCTGTTTCCTCCTTCTTTCTGTTCATTTTAATCCCAACACTGCATGTTAGAATTTTTTTCCTTTCAGGAGCACAACTATATTCCTTTTTTGGGGGAGGGGGGGTGTTATATCTTACTACAGTATTTAACAAGAAAGAAAATTGGAAAGATAAGAAAAAAGTGGAAAGGAAATATCTACTTGATGATTTTATGCTGAATCCTCTGTTTGGTTTTCATTGTTCCTTTAACCCAACATCTCTCCCTCTATCGTTCCTCCCAATTAGATATTGCAGCTTATAAGGATATATGATCTTAGTAAAGATTAACTGATTAAATGAATGATTGTTCGATGCATCTATCAGCCTGTAATGTAAAGTTGGTTTAGGTAAACAAAACCCATTGATCTAAAATCATTCCTCAAGTTACAAAGAATTACAGATATTTCTAAGAAAGATAAATATGGATGGAAACATCCAAACTGTGAAATGAAAGAGATTTCCCATGAAATCCACAACATCCTTCTTTCTATCTCATCATTCAAGATATTTTTCTTATAAATCCCATTTAGGGAAGAAATTGGACACCATTAAAATAGAGAACTTAGCAATCAAACTTACATGTGTCTTTAACATGCATAATGATCAAAGTTTCCTTGTGGTGTCACCCACCTTCCCAAGTGGAGATGGTCCCCTCTGGACAAGGAATGCAGTCGTAGCAGCAAACTGGCTCTCCTTCTCGAGCCTTCTTGACAAATCCAGGATGGCATTTTCCCACACATTTAGACTGAGGCAGAGACTAAACAGAAAAAAAAAAAGAAATGCCAAAGAAAATATGTCAGGACTCACCAGCCATGTAAGATGGAGGTAGACATGAACATCAGCCAAGTCGTCTCTGGGCTTCATGAAGGCAAATATGAAATCTCTGACCACTTCAAAATGGTAAAGTACGTTTCTACTTAACAAAGTTTGGAGGGATGAAACTGAGAAAACATTTAAGCATTAAGTGGCAACCGGTGGGTTCCTCCTCAGAGTGGAATTAACATGCATTCCTCCATTCTTCATACATGCTTGAATTTAAAATAAGATATCCAGAAATACTAATTTTGGAGTGAAGTTTATCATAAAAGATTTATTAATTTTTATTCCATTAAATTTATTGAAATAGAATAAAACTCTGATGAAGAAAATAACTTCTGACCAGTAGGATCTGGAAAGGATTCTTCTGGAGTACACAAAGCATTGCAAAGTTGCTTCCCTTTTAAAGCTGTCCAAAATTATCTCCCAATTAAGATAAAAAGGAAAATTTCTTTACAAATAACGGCTGTCAGTTCTAAATATGATCTTTATTTGTATATATATTTGTTCAATTTATATGTTTTTCATGCTGGTGAACTAAAACTAAAACTGGCTGACTATTTTCTAAAACTATAATGAGGTGAGATGGAGGTGAGGTCATGAGAATGTGTCCCTCAATAAGGGTGAGTCAGGGATCTTTTGGTGCAACACATGGGTCATAAGTGTGAGTCTTATGTGTGAAAGGGATATTCAACACAAAGTATCCAACACAAGGTCCTTTCTGTTGAGAGAATACAATTAGGTGACACAATCTGACAGGGAAATACGCACTCATATTTATTATTAGTTTGATTTGTAGCCTCTCAGTGTGGCCTAAGGGAGCTAACAATGAAGATAAACAGTTGCATTCAAGGGATTTTCAGATGAAGTGCATTCTTACAAGCCAATGCCCAAATCTACGTAATATTTCCCTCGAATTTGTCCCTTATTATTTCTGATATCAAGATTTTTTTGCACCAAAATGATGCTTCAGTACTTCAGTTTTCAAGGCATTATCATGGTGAGATGGGCATCAAATAAATTTAATCAATCAATCCATAAATGAGCTCACATCAGACCAGTCATTATTATTTCATGTGAACTGAAAGCCTTGGACCTCCTTCCTAAATTCCACTATCCCAGTGGGGTTAGAGAGAGGCAGCTATAAGCATGATCTCAGGTGATTAAAACATCCCGGACTATGGGCCTGCAATTTTGGGAGACCCCTGACTCCAGTCAAGGCAAGATGAAGCTTATTTAACTATTGGACCAAAAGGACCTCCATCCAGTCTTGATTTCATTTCATTGGATTCAGTCCAAATCTGAACTCAGGGACTGGTCAACAGAATTGCCTTCACCTTTGATATTTGAAGACAAAAATCTAGTGAACCTGAAGCTATTAACACCAAAATCTCCAGCATATGAGGCCCTGTCTCACCAGTTTTATGGTGACACTAAACTGCCAAAGGGACATTAAATGGCAATGATTCGTGTCCTAAATAATAATCACCCCATCTCTCATTTTGGATCAGCTTACAACAGGGTTCAACATGACAGCGTCAGAAGGGAAACCTTGGTTAATAAAATTGAAGCATGCTTATCTGCCTAAGAAAATTATAGAGGTTTTACTCCACACATTCATTTCTTAGTGAAGGTTACCCACTTTTTTGACCGGGTTTAGCCCACTTGAGACAACTTTGGAAAAAAGAGAAAAGACATCAATATTTTCCCCACCTTGTTGAGCAACTTTAACTGTGACAAAGCATCTTGGTTGATTGTAAGTCTCTGTCTTTCAAAAGTCCCCAATTGCTTGTTGATGGGATCCTCCTTGGGGAGAACCACGCTACTAGTGATCTGCAGATCTGCTGCTACGTCTCCATCCTGATCCAAGTACACTTTCAGCAGGGAAAGATTGTACAATTCCCTCTTCTTTAGAAATGGATGGAACTAGAATAGAAACATCCAAGAATTTAAAAGCAGAAAACTTGGTTTCTTATCTCTTATCACTTTTTACATTTGAATCTTTCTTCTATGGTTGTTTAACTTGCAAATATTGTGAGTTGGGAGAACAAGTGTTGACATTATCTTCAAAATTGAAATACAAAGATTCAGCAATATTTCTAAATCATGTAGTATAATGATAAAATGTATATTGACAAAATGTAATTGGCAAAAATGGTCAATCATATATAACCATCTAGCAAAGGTCACCAATCAAGTATACAAAATACACAAATAACTAGAGTAGTCATCCTTGCAAAGAATAGGGTGATTACCTGAAAGCAGGTAATTTGTGAAGAAGAAAGTTGCAAGGCTAATTTTCATTCAGGTAGAGGAGATAGGAAAAATCATCAGATGAAGTAATTCTACTTTGTTGTAAGGCAATATTAACGAAATCTTGCAGTGTGAAAGTACAAATCTTCCACCATCCCTTTTGACAGTCAAAAAATTTAGGGAGGACTTTTTCTGAGTTTCTTTCTCTGCCTGTTACGCAGCTGTGGGTTGACCCCCCCCCCCCAAAAAAACCCTCCACTTTATCTGATCCTTCCCTGCATCTCTTTCTCTGGTCCTCCAAACTCATTCACACGTATCGTTATACTTCCTTCACAGATTGGGTGAATGCTGGTGGTATAACTTGTTTTTAGCAAAGAATTAACAAAATGCTTCATGATGTGATGAATGGGGATCTACTCAATTGAGTGCTGGATAGTATGAGATAATTAACTGGATACAACTGTCTCAAAAATTGTACTCAAATAAATATTAATATTACTGATAAAATTGGGGAGTTACGAAAAACAATTAGACCTTGGTCATCGTTTTATGGGGGGGATAAGGCAGAATTTTATTTTATTTTTTAAAATATTTTATTGAATTTCTAATTTTACATTTAGGTATTTAAAAAGCAATGTAGCAGCTGAGTTAATTAATAATTCAATGACATACAAATATCTTTAGTACAAATCTCAAACTACCACATTAAATATTTCCTCTCTTTTCCCTTTAGCATTTACTGTCTCATGTTTAAACTAAAATAATACTTATTATATCAATTAAATAAAAATAATATTCTTACATTTATCAATTTTAGCTTATACATATTCCGGTTATTTTAACCTTCAGTCTTTATGGACAATCAATGTCCTAATTAGTTTTTCCCAATTTTTAATTTCCCATTAATATTTAAATTTAACATTTTATATTTATAATTTCCAAGTTTTAAGTAACCAAAGTTTCTTTTATCACAGTTCATCACAAAATCTAATATTCAGGATACACGTCTTATCTATTTGAATATATTCTATTGCTCACTATCTTACATCATCTAATTAATAATACAGTATAACATTCTTATTTTCTATTAATTTTCAAATGTCTTAAATTTAGTAACCAAAATTTCTCTTGTTTCAACTTCAAATATTTCCTCTCTTTTTCTCTTAATATTTACTATCTCATATTTAAGCTAGTACAGTTCTTATTGTATCAGCTAAATAAAAATATATTTATTACATTTATCAATAGATTTTTAGCTTATATATAATAATAATAATAATAATAATAATAATAATAATAATAATAATAATAATAATAATAATAATAATAGTAAAGTTGAAAGGGACCTTGGAGGTCATCTAGTCGAACCTGCTGCTCAGGCAGGAAACCCTATACCATTTCAGACAAATGGCTGTCCAGTCTCTTCTTAAAAACTTCCAGTGTTGGAGCATTCACCGCTTCTGGAGGCAGGTTGTTCCACTGCTTAATTGTTCTAACTGTCAGGAAGTTTCTCCTTAGTTCTAGGTTGCTTCTCTCCTTGATTAGTTTCCACCCATTGCTTCTTGTCCTGCCTTCAGGTGCTTTGAAAAATAGCTTGACTCCCTCTTCTTTGTGGCAGCCCCTGAGATCTTGGAACACTGCTATCATGTCCCCCCTCGTCCTTCTCTTCATTAAACTAGACATACCCAATTCCAACAGCGGTTCCTTATATGCTCCAGTTCCCTAATCATCTTTGTTGCTCTTCTCTGTACTCTTTCTACAGTCTCAACATCTTTTTTACATCGTGGTGACCAAAACTAGATGCAGTATTCCAAGTGTGGCCTTACCAAGGCATTGTAAAGTGGTATTAACACTTCACGTGATCTTGATTCTATCCCTCTGTTAATGCAGTCTAGCACTCTATTGACCTTTTTGGCAGCTGCAGCACACTGCTGGCTCATATTTAGGTGATTGTCCACTAGGACTCCAAGGTCCCTCTCACAGTTACTACTATTGAGCAAGGTACCCCCTATACTATACCTGTGCATTTGGTTTTTCTTGCCTAAATGTAGAACCTTACTTTTTTCACCATTGAATTTCATTTTGTTAAATAGTGCCCAGTGTTCAAGTCTGTCCAGATCCTTCTGTCTCTTAAGCCTGTCTTCTGGAGTGTTGGCTATTCCTGCCAGCTTGGTGTCGTCTGCAAATTTGATGACTTCCCCATCTATCCCTTCATCCAAATCGTTGATGAAGATGTTGAAGAGCACTGGGCCCAGAACAGAGCCACTACACACTTCCCTCCATGTAGATGCAGTTCCATTGAGGACCACATGCTGAGTATGGCCAGTCACCCAGCTACGGATCCATCTGGTGGTAATGCTGTCTATCCCACATTTTTCTATCTTGTCAAGTAGTAGGTTGTGATCTACTTTATCAAATGCCTTACTGAAGTCCAAGTAAATTATATCCACAAAATTCCTATTGTCCACTAATTTTATCACTTGGTCAAAGAATGCAATAAGATTTGTCTGACATGATCTATTTTTGACAAACCCATGTTGGCTTTTAGTAATGAGTTTGTTTGCCTCTAGGTGTTCGTTCATTGGTTGTTTGATTATCTTTTCCAGGATCTTCCCAGGTATTGAGGTCAGGCTGATAGGTCTGTAATTTCCTGGATCCATTTTTTCCCCTTTTTTGAAGATGGGAACTACATCAGCTCTTTTCCAGTCCTCTGGTAGTTCCCTTGTGCTCCAGGATCTTTGAAAAATATAGTTCAGTGGTTCTGAGATCACATCTGTCAGTTCCTTGAGGACCTTGGGGTATAATCCATCTGGTACTGGTGATTTGAACTCGTCTAGGCTGGACAGGTGCTCACTTATCATTTTCTTGCCTATTTTAAGTTGTGTTTCTATTCTGTTTTTTATGGCACTATCTTTGATAGGTTGGTCTGTTTTTTCCCTTTGTGTAAAGACAGATGCAAAAAACTTTTGGAGACAAAGTTGTCTGCTAGGTTTGTCAGGAATCTGTTTGATCTTCCACTTGGTGCAGAGTTTGTCTCCCAGTTGACGTTAAAGTTAACTTTACTATTAAAGTCCCCCATTACTATTGGGATGTGATTCCTACATACCTTAGTTAGCCGACTAGCAAAAAGTTCATCTATTTCCTCTGTTTGGTTGGGTGGTCTGTAGTATACACCTATAGCAATGTCATTTCCCCCCTTTTATATTGACCCAAATGCACTCAAGACAGTTTTTATCATTGTTGTGCTCTATTTCTGTAGAGATGTAGTTATTTCTTATATAGAGAGCAATTCCACCTTCTTTTTTATTTGGTCTGTTTCTTTTAAATAATTTAAATCCCTCTAGCTGTGTGTTCCATGTGTGGGTTTCATCCCACCATGTTTCCTTAATATCTTAATTACTTTTACATTCAACCTTTATAAACAAATCAATATTCAGATTTAACTTTTAATATTTATACTTCCAAGTTTTAAATGAACAAAGTTTTCTTTATCTCAGTTCATAACAAAATCTAGTATTCAAAGTATACATCTTGTCTATTTGAGTATATTCTATTTTAATCCTCACTAATAAGTCAAACCCCCAATTTTCTTCAGCCTTATTCTAGCTTTCTTTCTTTGCCAACTCGCCTTCCATATCCGTCCTTTTAAGTCATCCCTCTGTTATTATATATATTGTTTGAGATAAAAGGGGCCATCCAGTCACCATTTTTTTGGGAAGGGCTAACAAATTGTCTCTCTATTTTTCCATCTCAACGCAGTTGTCCCGAAATGTTTCTCTTCCCCTTGATCTGTTGTTCTTCTTGATCCTCAGGTTTCTTCTGGTTTATATAGAAAGTCTTTTCCATTTTCAGTGTTGTCAATCCCTTTTTTGGATTTTCCGTTAACTGTGTTTGTTGATCAGTTGAATCTTCTATCATTGTATTTGATTGTTCCACTTCTTCTATTATATTTTGTGAAGTTGATTCTTTAGTTGTAATCAAAGTTTGGGTTTGTATATCTAGGCTGACATCTTGTTCTTTTCTGCAGCTTCTTATTTCATCAGAAGCTGTAAGAATAGTTTCATAAATTGCTTTCAACATAAAGAGAATCTGTTCCTGATCTTCATCCATGTTCTCTTGGTGGTGTGTTTAATTAAAAGCTTTACAATCAGAAAATGAAAATAATTTTGTCACTGAGTATAGAACACAGCTTGGCTTCTCACAGCTGATATCTACTAAGGTTGCAAAAGTCTTATCTATAGTCTGGGTTTCAAGCCAAGTCTCTTTTAGACAATAACAAGTTGTAATATCAGGTTTAGCCACAAGATGTCACCCATACCATTTAAGATTTTTTAAGTCCAAAATTTTTATAATCCTTTTTCCAATTTTACTTCTTTTTTTGTAAGTAAAAACCCAAATCTTCAATAAGAATAAGAATCTTTTAGTCCTTGAATTTTAGAAAGATAGAAGTCCAAATAGAATCAGGTTATTCTTTCAGCATTTTAAACTCCCCTGGATAGTCAGTTGCCACTGTTTTTAGAGGCTGGGATGGAATTTCCTTTCCCTGCCTCCACAGGGGAAAAATATTTTGGGCAGCTTCTACAGGTGGAAAAAATAGTTAGGACTGAAGAGAGGTTCAGATCTCACCCAGTCTCATCTGCACTGCTTTATAGGTTCCTGCTGGTAAGTTTGCCTTTGGCTGTCTGCAGCCTAGTGACAGGCCATATTTCTAGGGCTAGTGTTTCATCCGCCAGTTTGGAGGGCTGCGCCAGATCGAGTGGAAGGGCTACCGCCCTCCTGCGATCAAATGGGGGACCCTCCTTGCTCGTTGCCCCTATAGGGAGACATTTGACCCTTTCCAGAGTCCCCCAATGGTGTGAAATCAGACGTGGAAGATGGAGCTCACTTTCCAGTGGCCGCGGCAGCCGCGGTGGCAAACCAGAAGTCCAGACCTTGGTCATTGTTTCTTCTATATTTTCATTAATAAAGGAAGTAGATAAATTCTGTGATGGAAAAATTATAATAATACTTGGAGAAAGTTATTTTGGTCTCCTTTAAAAATTCCCAGCTTCTCTCAGGTCCCTATATATCCCTGTCAGGATGCTGCCATCCTGATGGGAGGGGGACCTTTGGAGCTCTCCTGTGATGTGTTTAGCTTTGTTTTCTTGACTCAGTTCTGCTGCCCGAGGTCATCTGCCTCACCTCACCAAGGAAGAGATGCCTGGGAACATCTTATCGCAGTTTCCATCTGGAGTTCTCACAACCTCTTTGCACCTCAGGATTGGCTCCTATGGACTGGGCAGTTGGGGAGGGGGTTGAACAATGGGGTTTAGCCTAACAATTTCACCTGGGAACTTCAGATTCTGCCTGCCTTCTTTTGCTGTCACTGACTCTCAATAAAAGTTCATCTTAAAACGATGCCAGTTTCAAGAGTTCTGCTTTCTTGAGAGATTCAGCTGAGGCAGGGCCTTACAGCTTCCAGAAAATAAAAATATGATTTTGTGTTAGAGAGAAATGCATGAGTAAAATTCAATAGGAAACTAACTAATTGTTAGCATCCAGGACTTGATACATGATTGTATGAATGTAATGAATGGCAGCTATAATCTGTATTAATATTTCATGTGTAGTTTTTCTCACATTATTCTATGCGTAGAATGGGTACTGATTATAATAAAGTAGTAGTAATATTTTAATGTTATGATAATAACCGTACTATTAATTTGTCAATAATGTCATTAATGATTCAATGGAATTATAAAGGGTCCTCTTGCAGGCACCACACTTGGAGAAGACACTGCACAAAATTTTCACCAGCTTTAGTGAAGGACAAAGAAGGGGAGGAAGAGATCAAAGGAGCTACTTTAAGTCTTGAGGAAAGACATCAAGGAGAAGAGCCATGTTGGAACAGAACAGAACGGAATATATCTGGAAGGGACCTTGGAGGTCCTCTAGTCCAGCCCCTTGCTCCAGCAGGAAAACATACACCATCTCAGACAAGTGACTTTCTAGTTTCTTCTTAAAAATCTCCAGCAATGGAGCACCTATGCTTTCTGAAGGCAACCTGTTCCACTGGTTAATTGTCCTCACTATTAGGAAGTTTCTCCATAATTCCAAGTTGCTTCTCTCTTTGATCAGTTTCCAACCATTGTTTCTTGTCCTACTTTACAGGAGCTTAAAATCAGAAAAAGTCTGGGAATTTTTTTTGAATATGTAAAAGGTCTTGGTTGTTGAAGAAAGAATGCAGCACCCTTCTGATAAGTAGGAGAAGCTTAAGATCTTAAACCACCAAGCCCAGAAAGCACAAAAGACCCTGAAAAGGAATTTAGTTTGATGGATCCTTGTTGGGACCCCATACCTTCCACGGCTGCAGCCTTGGAGCCCCCAACCTCTCTTCACCCTTCTTCCTTCTCCTCTGGGGTTTGGATGCAGCACTTAAGGCATGGGCCAGAATCTTAATGACACTGTAGATAGAGCGATTATTTTGGATCCGCATCTTATTCTTTTTCTCTTCGGTCTCCACTGGTGCTTTCTGGGTGCATCTTCTCCGGCCTTTGACAGAAAAGGTGTGTTTTGAAACAGAACAGTGAAAATACTCAGCTTGAAATTCACTTTCCACAAAGAGATATGATTTATAGGTATTATCGTTTTCCCAACTCTTTTTCCACTGAAAGGGAAAGCTCCAAATACTATGGACATGCTTGAGACGCCAATCTTTTTTCAGTGGAAAAAATCCAGACACTGTCATGATCCAGACTTTCCCTTCAATGGGTCCTGGCAAACCTTCAAGTGCTGAATGGAAGGGAAGAATTCTGTCCAAAAGGGAACCAAATTCTATGAAGTGAACAAAGACGTTGACTTGTCTCCACTGAGAGAGGGCATCCCTGAGGAATGTGGTATGTCCAGTTGTTGAGAATTGTTGTGATATAACAACACAAATTCTATTCTTGACAAGCATAGGAGTAAAAGTCCTCATGAAATTCTCTCCCTTCTCTGTGTCTGGAGCAAAGAGACCAATCAGGGTCCATCCAAAATGGAGGAGAATTTGGACAATTGCTGGGTACTGGATCCCTTCTTTGGGGAACATTGGATGGAAAAAAGGGAATTGACTTTTATCACTCAGAGCCTCTGAAGCAATTCTATCACTGACCTGAAAAAACAATGAAGAATTCTGTGTTTTATTTGGGGTCCTACCAAGTCCCAATTTTTAGCTTTCATTAAATCCAATATTTTTCTCATGCACATATTAAAACATTGCCCCTTCATTAGTCATTAGGCCACATCAATATAAAACACAGAACATTAACAAGATTGCATGTAAAAAAAGGATTTTGAAAAATAAGTATAATAGAATAAGCATAAAGAATGAAAATAGTATTTTTATAACCAAGAATTTACCACAATCAGATCATAATTTCTTTCCAAAAAGGGCTTTAGTATATATAATTTTTGAATTATCACAGAGAAAATACATTTTTTAAAATATTAGGATGCCATTAGATTGTTTCTCTAAAGTGCAATCCAAGATATTGATCTCCCTCTTTCTTAAATAATTGATATTCAAAATATTAGACGTATTACATCTTCTCTTTCTGGAGCTCCACAAATACAAGTATATTCATTGTAAGGAGTTTGGAAGATTTAACTCAATACTTGGAAGGTACATTTGTAGCAGCTGATGCCTTTCAGTGTGCCAGCCTTACTGAAGATGGCCCTACTTTTCTCTATTTTGACCACCTTGGATTCTTTGTGCAGCATTTTTTTTATGTTTTTCTCAAGTGGCAAAAAACACAGGGAGATGAGAGTTCCCAATATAAAATCAGGAATGTTTTAAATGAAATTTGTTTCTTCTAATAGAGTTTGGGGACTCTTATCAGTTTCTATATCATTAATTTTATTAAAAATAATTATATGCCTCAATTGTATAAATTCCCAATTCTGCTCTGAGGGCAGCAGCTGAAGTCCTTTTATCCACCCTCAAGATACTATTATTATTATTATTAACAACAACAACAACAACAACAATAATAATAATAATAATAATAATAAAGTTGAAAGAGACCTTGGAGGTCATCAAGTCCAACCCCCTGCTCAGGCAGAAAACCCTATACCATTTCAGACAAATGGCTGTCCAGTCTCTTCTTAAAAACTTCCAGTGTTGGAGCATTTACTGCTTCTGGAGACAGGTTGTTCCACTGGTTAATTGTTCTAACTGTCAGGAAGTTTCTCCTTAGTTCTAGGTTGCTTCTCTCTTTGATTACTTTCCATCCGTTGCTTCTTGTCCTGCCCTCAGGCGCTTTGGAGAATAGCTTGACTCCCTCTTCTTTGTGGCAGCCCCTGAGATATTGGAACACTGCTATCATGTCAATATCATTGCAAAATATATTATGTTTCATATACCTCAAATTAATTGCAATCTGATCAGCTATTAACATATTAAATTGCTCCTTAAGCAAGATAATAGAAGCCTTTAAATTATTATCCAATGGATTCAACGTAAGAGCCTTTTCCTTAAATTTAATCTCTACTTCCAACTCTTTACGTTTCTGCATCTGTTTGCGTCTATGCGCATTGTTCATATGAATCAAGACCCCTCTCATATATGCTTTACTGGCATCTCATACCATTGGCATCAAAGTACCCTTATGCATATTCAAAAGAAAAAATTCCTTTAAATAATCTCTACATTGCTGTACATTCCCCTCATATCTAAATAAATTTTCATTCAATCTCCAAGTCCTTCTATTCCCATCTTCAATAGATAACTCCATCCATACAGGACTATGGTCTGACAATATTCTGGGGAATATCTTAACATTCTTCACCCTAGAAAAAAGATCATTAGTAATTTAAAAAAAGTCAATTCTGGAATATGACTGATGCCTGTCCGAAAAAAAAGGTAAAATCTCTTTCTTCCATATTCCATTCATGCCAAATGTCTCTAAGTTCCAAATCATCCTTCAAATAAAAAAAACTTTAGGTAATTTTGCATGATTAGGAGATTTAGAAGAACCCTTCTTGTCTTTGCTTGAATCTAAAACACCATTCCAATCTCCCATCATAATTACTGATTTGTAATCCAACTGAATTATTTTCTGATGTATCAACTTATAAAAATATTTTTGTTGCTGATTAGGAGCATATTGTCCAATGACAAGACTTCTCTTGCCATTTAATAATAATTCAATAATGACATATCTTCCTTGTAGATCAGAATCAATTAACTTCGGTGATAAATCTTTCCTCACATAAATAACTACTCCTGCTTTTTTTTGTGGACCAGAGGCTGTAAAGTGTACTCCCAGCCAGGAATTAATCAAATATTTTTCATCCTTTAAAGCAATATGAGTCTCTTGCAAACATATAACATCATTCTTATGTTGTTTCAAGTAATAAAATACTTTCTTTTCTGTGGTGAATTCAGGCCATTAACATTCCATGTCAGGAACTTTGCCATCTCTAGTGGCTTGAAGCCTTTGGAACACTGCATCTAAATCTGCAGTTGATGACCTCTTCGGTCTTGTTCCTCCCACTGCTCAGAGGTAGCCACCTGTGTTATAATTCCAGCATCTACCTTTTGTTGTTCTTTTTCTCTGCGTTTATGGGCTGCACGAATCATTCTCTGTTCCCTTGGATCTTCTCTTATCTCTAGACACTGTTTCATAGATTCAACCAACAACTCTTCTCCTGTTGGTGACATTGCTTCTGCAGCCAATTGTCCTTCAAACTTACTTTCATTTCTTCTAGATCTTGGAGATAGTGATGCACCTGTCTTCAGAACGGAAACATAAAAATCTCTTGCTTTTAAAATTGTATTAAATCTATAATTTGTTCCAACATAATTCACCACTATGCCAACAGGTACATCCCATCTAAATTGAATCGGTCATTTCTTAAGCTCCTCAGCCAAAAAAGCAAAGTCCTTTCTTCTTCTAAGAATTTTTGGAGGTATTTCTTTTAAAATTATAACATCTTGAGCTGCAATTTGAAATCTTTGCTTATAAAAAGCCTGTATAATTTCATTACGAAGTGATCTGCTGGAAAAATACATGACCACATCTCTTGGTAAATTTCTCTGCTTCGCAATCCATGAATTAACTCTAAAAAATTTTTCTATATCTCTCAGAATTTCTTCAACTCCACATCCCAAAATGGATGCTAATTCAGCTGCAATCTCTTCTTTCAAGTTCTCTTGTACATTCTCCTTCAACCCTTTTATTCTCAAAGCAAACTCAATGTCTCTGTATTGTGACATTATAATTTCGTTCTGTGCTGCATCCACATTATTTTCAACTCTTTCAACTCTTCCTTCTAATCTTTCAACATTTCCAACCACCTCATCCACCCTATCATCCAGGCGTTCTACGTGGGCCGCAAGCCCCTGAAGAGCCAGCACAATATCTTCCCTCATCTGATGATTTTTCTGCTCCAGAAGCTCTTCTGTTTCAAACTTAATCTTTTGCATAGTTTTCTCCAAAGCATCCTGTACAACATTCTGTACAACATTCTGTATATCTTTAAGTGTGAGTACTTGAGATGGGGGAGAGGGTGGAGGAGACTTAGGCTTAGGTTGCTGTATAGTCTATGTTACTGGAGAGGAAATTGAAACTTTAGGAAGAAAAGAAATTCCATGTCGTTTTGAAGCCATTTTTTTTTTAAAAAAAAAAGATGAGAGAAAAAAAGGAAAAAAAGAAAAAAAAGAAAAGAAACCACTTCTTATAACAAAATAAAACAAAGGGGTAATAAAAACAACTCCCCCTTACTCAAAAAAGAGAAAAACTCTTAAGTAAGCAAAGTCTGTTACATTATTGAAACTTTGTTGCCAAATAAAAGTGAAAGTCCTCAAACAAAGAAACAGGATTCCTCCGCCATCTTTCCTTTCACTCCAATTGTTAAAATAATAGCTGGAGAAGACAATATTTCTTTCTTGAGTTAAAGTTAAAATTCAGCACAGTTCTGATCCTCCTGAACAGCTCCGTCTGCTTTAAATTTTACTTGCAGTTCTTCTTATGTAGCAGATGTGGAAGCAGCATCTAGCTTCGTTCTCTGCTGGAGAACAAAGGCGTCTTGAGATGCGGAGTTATTCCGGACTCTGAAGGAGCTCTCACCCTTCGTCTCCCAAAAAATAATCTCTGGGAGACTAGAGGAGCTTGACTTCTATCCGGGAAAAAACCTTCTTCCCTTTGCCTGGGAAGAAAGTTCCGAGCCGCAAAACAGCTGACAGGCGCTGTCTTGCCGGCTCTTACACAATCTCGAGACGGGTGGCTAAAAAAAAAGCCACCATCAGCACGGCAAACGCCACCGGAAGTTTCAATAGTATTTCTTTATAACCCCAAAATTTACCACAATCAAACCATAATTTCCTTCCAAAAAGGGCTTTATTATATATATAATTTTGAATTCTGAGCACAATACATTTTTTAAAAATATTAGGATTCCAATACACTGTTTCTCTAAGGTGCAATCCAAGATATTGATCTCCCTCTTTCTTAAATAATTGTCATTCAAAATAATAGATATATTACAACTTCTATTTCTGGAGCTCCACAAATACAAGTATATTCATTGTAAGGAGTTTAGAAGATTTAACTCAATACTTGGAAGGTACATTTGTAGCAGCTGATGCCTTTCAGTGTGCCACCCTTACTGAAGATGGCCCTATGTTTCTCTATTTTGACCATTTGGATCCTTTGTGCAGCATTTTTTTTGTTTTTTCTCAAGTGGCAAAAAAGACAGGGAGATGACAGTTCCTAATTTAAAATCAAGAATGTTTTAAATGAAATTTAAAATTTGGAAAAATAAGTACTACAGTAGTAGTAGTAGTAGTTTCCATACCATTTATTTTATTAAAAATAATTATATGCCCCAATTTTATAAATTGTATATATTCCTAATTCTGCTCTGAGGGCAGCAGCTAAAGTCCTTTTATCTCCCCTAAAGATACTTCTCAGATGATGTGATTGGATTTGTTCTAGTAGTGATATAAATTAAATCCCAAAGTTCAGCTCAATATAAGTGCATAATGGAAATGTTGGTATTTTGTATTTAATAATTCAGTCTAGGGAAGCCACATAGCTATGATTTTTTTTTAAAAAAATTAACAGTGCATTCACTTGTGCCTTCTAAATGAGCTCCTTTGAAGTTTAGGGAGCCCAGATCGAGTCAGAGAGAAAAGTTCCCCCAGGTAAGGAAAAGTGTGAACTTGCTTTGTTGCCTCCTCATCAATTAGCCCTATAGGGCAATGCTGTCCTTTCCCAAAGATCATAATTATTGACTTTGACTTATCCATAATCAGATAATTATTATGAGAATAGGAGCCTTTTAACAGCACATGCAACCCAAATGTCATATTGGCAACCCCTTTGTCCTATTTTTTGGTACATATCAATCCTACTTCTCATGCCTCCATTGAGCCCCAAACACACTCTCAAACAAATGAAGAAAAATGGGATGGAAGGGTCCATGGAGGTTTTCTAGTCCAACCCCCAGCCCATAGCAAGAGATCTTATACCAATCCGGACAAAATGAATGTCCAGCCTCTTTTTGAAGATCTCCATTAACGAAGCACCCACAACTTCATGAGGCAAGCCGTTCCACTGATTAATTGTTCTCACAGTGCTTGTAGAAAGGGCTTTGAGCAAGATCAATATCCTGAGCTCCAGTTGAAGAGCAGTCAATTTCTTCCATAATACTTCTTTTTTTATTGTGTCAAATGCTATAAAGGCAGCAAACCATTATTTCTGCTGGTTCTTTTACAAGTAATACACTTTTCATCCACCTATTATCAATTCTTTTCAAATAGAAGGTTGCATATATTTTAGTCACAATATCTGTTAGAGAATTGGAATTGCTAGGTTCCTTTTTATTACCTTTTTATATATCGGAATTAAAATTGGCATCTTTGATCTAATTGGGTATGGCGGATATTATTTATATAATAGATATTATTTATATAAAAGTTCCTTTGATTGGACACAGAGCCTCTCCTCACCTTCACAAGTGTGCAGCAGAAGCCTCTAAGCAATTGGGATGATGTCATGAAAAGACAGGTCTCTTCTGATCCTTGCTTCCTCCCAACTGTATATCCCAATCCTTATTTATAACACTTACAAATGCCATGGGGAAAAGATTATTTGCAGCAGAACCAGTTCTTAAATACCCTGATCCTGAGGAACCTTTCATCAGGATGTTGCAGTGAGCACAGTCCTCCTACAAAAAAACCTTATGGGGGATCTGCAGCCCTACACTTCAGAGAGGAGATGGGCTGTTTGGGAGAAAGAGGCTTTTGTGGTTAGATGGGCATTATTAACTTGGCGCCATTTCTTGGAAGGGAGTAATGTGCCTTTCGAAGTATAGACTGATCATTAGTATTATTCAAAATAATATTGAACTACCTAGAGAAGACACGGTTGAATCTATCATTTACACACCAACACCCCACTCACTTTACAGAAACGGAAGGACAAACACAAACCTGTGGGACTTTGTAGGTGCCTGCTAAGGTTGACATCTGGATGGAACTGTCTCTGCTAGCTCCATCAAGAAGAGCCAAAAGCTTGTCCTTCCTTCCACAAATGTAGTTGGGAACATTGGCTTCTCCAGTAGAGAGCATGTCCAGTAAGGCATCTGAAGTGCCAAGGGTGTTAACATAGTTGTCATGGATGTTGCAGCCAAGTGTGAGATTGTGCAGGTTCTGGGGATTCTCCTTCACCAGTTCAATATTGCAAATCATGCGTACTACCTTTCTATAGGATAAACTAGTATAAAACCATGATCATGTTAATATTAGCATCATCAACAGCAACAACAACAAAAATACTTTTTGTCCATTTAATCTTTTCCTCTCTCTACAAACTAGCTGAAACATAAGCCAATATTGATCCAAAACTAGAGGCAAATAATAGTCATCCATCACTCTTTAATATTGTTAGTATTAAGGATGGGAATAGTCCTCAAAAAGGTGTAACAAATCAGAAATATACAATTATTTTTAGCAGTACTAATTGTCAACACTGTTAATATAGGATATTATTGCTTTGACAACATATACAGAAATGTCTGGTATTTTTAGAGTTAATTCAGATGACAGAGTGAGGGAGGAGATTCATAAGGAAAGCCCAGGAAAAGGAATGGAAGTGAATCTTTGCCCTCCAGGCTAATTGGAAGATGTGACTTATGACTGCAAAATAAGGGAGGGGTTTAGAAAGAAAAGTAAATGCAAGCAAGAGAAATTCAGATTCCGGCATTCATCCATGATGTGCCATCGATTTGTTACACTGTTAATAAAGACTTTAGGATAAACATGCCTGGAAGTTCTTTGTTCATTAGTCAGAACCATGACATCATGCCTGAATCTACAAATTTTTCAAATCAATTAAGGGGTCCCGAACTGCAATCACTATTCCTAAACTAAAGGGTAGACTGACAAAGATTCAGGGAAGATCTCATTATGGAAGGGGAGAGATGGCTTGAGGCCAGCCCCTCAGCAGCAGCAGCTTCCCCAGGGAGTGGAACGGCAGGCAGGCAGCCGGCAGAGAAAGAACTCTGGCAGTTCTCCCAGCTGGGAGTAAAGACTTCAAAAGCAGAATGGAGAGATAATGAAGTTTTGGGTGAGTCACTGGAAAGATTTCAAAACCCAGAAGTGAAAAGCAGAAATCAATTCCTGCAGAGAGAAGCCTACAGCCCTTCCATTGTGGATGTCCCTGCTAGGGATCCAGTCCTGAAGAGAGAGGGAAATCCAGTCTGAGGCCTCTGCAGCAAAGGGTTCCCCAGCAGGTGGATGGTCCGCGTCCTCTGAACTTGCCACAGCTAATAGAGGCCTAGCAATGGCTTGGGGTGGTACAGAAACCAGGAGATCAGAAGCTGGTGTGAGAATGACCACAGCAAGGAGACTGGCCACACCCCCAAATGTGCAACCCCTAGGCATAAATCTGCAACCAGGATGGGCCCAGCAGCGAGGAGATTGGCCACGGCCCCCAAATGTGCAACCTCTGGGCACAAATCTGCAGCCAGGATGGGGCCAGCAGCAACAGCCACCGGGGGGCCCCAACAGCCTATAATTGCACCACTTTTCAGAGCAACCTTCGATGGGGACCCAGAGAAGCTGTTTTTTTTTCCTCAACCAAGTGCGCTCTCATTTGAATTGCTGGGCCTATCTCTACCCAGACCCGGGGGCCATGGTCGATGTGATTGCGTCCAGCCTAGAGGGAGAAGCATCCAAATGGCTGAACTATTTATATGATGAACAAGCCCCCAAATTGGAGGACCCCCAACTCTTCCTCCTAGGGCTGTGGGAAAGCTTTGAGGACCCATCTATTGGTCTTAAAGCAAGAGAACAGAACCACAAAATAAAACAAGCCAGCAGGCCTGCCCTGGAGTACTGCAGGAATTTCGCAAGATAGCAGGTCGAATAGAGGGGTGGCCTGAACAATCCCTAATCCATCACTTCATTGAAGGATTAGATGATCACCTCTCTCAGGCCTGCATCTATTGAGCTGTACCTGATCAGCTGCAAGAATGGTACCAGGCAGCAGTGAAGCTAGACGTTCAGCTTGCCCACTATAAGAAGCCTCCCCCACCTGAATCCAAGCAGTCGCCAGAGCAACCCTGACAGCAATCACCTCCAAGACAATCTCCAACTACTGTGATGGCTAAGAGACCCAGACCACCTGCAGGCCCATCAAATAAGTGTTTTCGGTGTGGACAAGAGGGACATTGAGCGGCAACCTGTCCAGTCCCCTACCTCCGACTGCAGAGCAGACTGGAACCAGCGATGAGAAAGAAACCCGCTCAGCGGCTAACGAGAGAAAAATCCAACTGGGTCATGCAAGAACCTGCTGCCCAGATTACACCACACACACAAGAGGATGCTGGGACTCCAGATGGACCCACCCCTGCTCTACCCTCCTTTGACAGCAACAGTGAAGGAGAGAACGACCCGATGGTGAGTTGACAAATCCCGCCTTTTTCACTGGCTGCTAAACTTATAATCTCTAAGTCTGGGGCACAAATAGACTTGAACGTACTAATTGATTCTGGATGCACCTGCTGCATTATTAGACTGCCGTTTGCCATGAAAATGGGCATATGGGCAAAACATCTTTCCAAACCTGTGAGGTTTGAGCAAGCCGATGGCTCCCTGATGGGAGGGACTCTTGTAACACAATTAACTGAGCCCTTATGCCTAGAAATAGGTGCACACTGGGAGTTTATTCACTTCCTAGTGGCTCCAAAAATGACTTGAGACTGTGATCCTAGGGCTAGCCTGGATGGACAAATGGAAGCTGTTTATCTGGTGAGAGAAAGAAATGAGAACTGTGAGATTATCTATAGGACCTAAACCTCCCACTGTTTCAACCGATGTTGTGGGACACCTTAGGCCACCCAATGACTGAGCGCACATGGCTACCTCACTGCCACCAGGTAAACCAGTCATCCCCAATGAATAACAGGACCTAGCGGAGGCATTTAGTGAAAAAGATTGTGATGCTCTACCCCCTCACAGACCCAATGACTGCTCCATCGAACTGGTGCCAGGAGCCAAACTCCCATGACCAAGAATGTATGCCTTGTCCCCCCTTGAAATGGAGGAGATGCAGCATTACGTGAACAAAAACCTAGCAAGGGGGTTCATCGAACAGACCAAATCTACCATGGGAGCCCCTGTGTTGTTCAAAGAGAAAAAAGATGGGTCTCTTCGTCTCTGCGTAGACTATAAGGGTCTCAATGCTGTGAGTGTGGAAAATAAATACCCCCTCCCCCTCCTAAAGGATTTATTGACCCATCTGGCTAAGGGGAGTGCCTTCACTAAGTTAGACCTAAGAGAGGCATACTACCGGGTGAGAATAAAAGAGCGAGACGAGTGGAAAACTGCCTTCAACTGTCCTATGGGGAGCTATCAGTTCAAAGTCATGCATTTGGACTATAGGGGGCCCCAGCCATATTTATGCAGTTGATTAATGAGGTCCTACATGATCACTTGTACAAAGGGTTTTGGTGTATCTTGATGATATCCTGATATACAGCACAAATATGACTGGTGAGAGAAGTGTTAAAGAAACTATTGAATGTCAAGCTTTATGCCAAATTGTCGAAATTTGAATTTCACCAGACCCAATTAGATTATCTTGGCTACAGAATTTCCAATGAGGGTATTGAAATGGATCCAGCCAAGGTGAAAGCTATAATGCAGTGGTTCTCAACCTTTCTAATGCCGTGACCCCATAATACAGTTCCCCATGTTGTGGTGACCCCGAACCACTTATACATCACCGGGTGCCAGGGGCGTGGCCAAAGAAAAGGGGGGAAAAATGGCGGACACCCTTGTTTGGCGACCCCCATGAAATGGTCATTCGACCCCAAATGGGGTCCCGACCCACAGGTTGAGAACCACTGCTATAATGGAATGGCAGCCCCCAAAGACTCACAAACAGTCCAGAGCTTTCTGGGTTTTGCCAACTTTTACCGTCAAGTCATCCCCTCTTTTGCCGAGATTGCCCTACCCCATATAGAACTATTTAAAACAGGCAAAGGAGGAGGGAAGCCATGACCAGGCCAAACTCTAGCATGGACGATGGGCTGTCAAACAGCTTTTGAGAATTTAAAGAGACTATTTGCTGCTGAACCAATCCTAAAGCACCACTGCCCAGGGGAGCCCTTTGTGATTCAAGCTGATGCCAGCAATGTGGCAGTTGGAGCTGTCTTACTAGAAAAGAACAAAAGTGGGGTTCTGCAACCCTGTGCCTACACCTCTAAGAAATTTACTGAAAGCGAGTGGAGATGGGCAATCTGGGAGAAAGAGGCCTTCACGATAAGATGGGCGCTATTAAACTGGTGACACTATTTAGAAGGGAGCAAGGTGCCATTTGAGATATGGACAGATCACAAAAATCTAGAAGCACTGAAAACTCCCTGCAAATTGTCCCCAAAGCAGGTACGGTGGGCACAGTACTTTAACCACTTCAACTTCACTCTAAAGTACATACCAGGAGGAAAAAACTTCCTAGCTGATGCGCTATCCTAGCTACCCCAATACAAGCGAACGGAGGAGGTTAACAAGGCTATTATCCCCAATCGACAAACTGCCGCTCAACTTACACCTCACAGGGTCCCCAATCCTGATGACCCTGGGGTAAAGAAAATAAAACGAGAGCTCCTCACCAATCAATGGTTCAAAGATAATCACAGCTCCCTAATGTGCAGGGATGGTTTGGCTTACAAAGGGGGGAAATTGTATTTGCCCAAAGCCCTCTGTCTTAATGCTCTCAAACACAGCCATGATGTAAAACAGGCTGGACACTTTGGATATTTGAAAACCCTACACCTCACCCGTTGGCAATTTTGGTGGCCGGGGCTGAAACGGGATGTGGAAAACTATGTAAAAGGTTGTACTGTATGTGCCACAATGAAAAGAATCCCAGGAAAACCCCTGGTGTACTGCAGCCGGTGGCAGACCCTTCTCAACCCTGAGAAGAAATAGCTACGGACTTTATAGTAGATCTACCTGAAAGTAGAGAAAATACTGTCATCTGGACTGTGATAGACCTGTTTTCAAAGCAGGCTCATTTCATTGCCTGCAAAGGACTCTCATCTGCCCAACGACTGACCAAATTGTTCCTGGAACATATCTACCAGCTGCATGGCGCCCCTAAGCAAATAATCTTGGACAAGGCAGTGCAGTTCACAGCGATGTTTTAGAGGAGTTTCCTTAAATTAATTGGATCATCTCAAGGTTTATCATCTGCTTTTCATCCTGCCATGAATAGGGCTGCAGAATCCGCTAACAAAATGATGGAGCAATATCTTAGATGCTACGTTTCTTACCAGCAGACAAACTGGACTGACCTCCCTTTTGTGGAGGTGGCGTACAATAATTCTGTGCACAGCAGCACTGGCTACATGCCTTTCAGAGTGGCCACAGGAAAAGAGTTCAGCCCAATACCTGAATACACTCTGCTTCCCAGACACTTGACCAATGGGTGAGGGGGTGGGAAGAAGTTTGGAGAAACACAAAAACTGCTTTAAAAAGGCTTTTGAAACCTATAAAAAGCAGGCTGATAGAAAGAGGGCTCCAGAAAGAACATTCTAAGTTGGGGAAAAGGTTTATTTGTCAACTAAATATTTACACCTCAAATTGTGGAACAAGAAATTGGGACCAAAATTCTTGGGGCCTTTCCCCATAGTAAGGATCATCAATCCAGTCACCATAAAACTAAAACTCCTTAGACTTTTAGGGAGAATTCACCAGTTTTCCATTGCAGCTTGTTGAAACCTTATCGGGGCTCCACTTTAAGACCTCCCCCGAAGAAGGCATCTGGGCCCCTCGTAGTTGCAGGACAGACCCACTATGAAGTGAAACGTATTCTTGACTCTAGAATTTTTAAAGGGAAATTGCAATACCTAGTACAATAGAAGGGATACCCATTGTCTGAAGCCACCTGGATGAAATCCAGTGAGGTGAAAGCTGACAGGCTCATCAAAAGATTTCATGTGATATACCCCAACAAACCAAAAACTAGTAATTAACATATCCTTTTGTTTACATTACACTATTTGTCCTTTGTGTAAGGGGGGCCGGCTGTCAACGCTGTTAATATAGGATATTATTGCTTTGAAAAGATATACAGAACTGTCTGGTATTTTTAGAGTTAATTCAGATGACAGAGTGAGGGAAGAGATTCATAAGGAAAGCCCGGGAAAAGGAACGGAAGTGAATCTTTGCCTTCCAGGCTTATTGGAAGATGTGACTTATGTTAGACGCAAGCAAGAGAAATTCAGATTCTGGCATACATCCATGATGTGCCATCGATTTGTTACACTGTTAATAAGGACTTTAGGATTAACATGCCTGGAAGTTCTTTGAAGTGTTTCATGACACTAATATTCGTAGTTCAGAATAATTCAGTGATTAAAGAAAAACCACCATTAAAGGAAGAAAATTTTTGATGTGACCTAGAGAAGCTGTTCTAAAAGCAAGTATAATAATAATAAAATTGGAAGGGACCTTAGAGGTCACCTAGTTCAACCCCCTGCTCAGGCAGGAAACCCTATACCATTTCGGACAAATGGCTGTCCAGTCTCTTGTTAAAAACTTCCAGTTTTGGAGCATTCACCGCTTCTGGAGGCAGGTTGTTCCACTGGTTAATTGGTCTAACTGTCAGGAAGTTTCTCCTTAGTTCTAGGTTGCTTGTCTCCTTGTTTAGTTTCCACCCGTTGCTTCTTGTCTTGCCTCCAGGTACCTTGGAAAATAGCTTGACTTCCTCTTCTTTGTGGCAGCCCCTGAGATATTGGAACACTCTATCATGTCCCCCCTCGTTCTTCTCTTCATTAAACTCGACATACCCAATTCTGGCAGCTGTGGTGACCAGGACCCAGGGGACAGTATTAATATACAGATGGCCCCTCTGTCTCTGGTCACTTGTAGGCCTATGAATGAAGGGTCATGAAAGGATAGCAAAGAAACATGCTAATGTCCTAAACCCACCCAAGAACATCTGGCATCTTGGGACAACACTCACAACACCCAAGACTGAAAATATGGTCTTGGGGAATATCTTCTTGAGAGAACATATTAGATACTTCTTCTTTTCTTATCTACTGTGTGCCAGCCTTAAAGGGCGAAGTAGTAGTAGTAGTAGTAATAATAATAATAATAATAATAATAATAATAATAATAATAATAATAATAATAATAATAATAAACCCCAGTGAGGCACTACCTTGACGTGGTTGTGGGCTTGTGTACTCTGAGGAAGATGAGAGCTATGCCAGAGGTTCAACCATACTGGACAGGTCTCATCAGAGGAGTCAGACAAAGAGTGTCTCTCCCATAAAAATATTGCAGAATGCCATACCGGCTCGGACGTCGCCCGGGTTAACAAGGTCCGCGCTAGATATTGGAGTTCCTGGATATCTGGTGAAAAATGGGTTACAGGACTCAGGACTGTTGGCTGAGCAACCAGGGCCAGCAGCTGCAGAACTACTGGAAGAAAAGGTGTTTACCCGTCGCAGATACACAGTGATGGAAAACAAAGAAATAATGATCTGTTACTACAGATCAAGTCCAACAAGAAGAGGATATCTAAAACGAATGCACCAGTTCTGGAAAGAACAACATCCAGAATCAGAAATAACAGAACAGAGACTAGCAGATCAACGCCGATTTATAACACGAAATAAAGTATTCACAGAAACAGAATTGGACGAACTGCAAAGGTTTACCCAGGGCAAAGAAATCAAAGCCTTACCAGAAGTAATTCAGAATGTAGAGGCAAACCAGGGGGAGTTGGCAGTGAAGGAATCCAGCAGAGATATACAACTGTTCTCATTTGGAAACCAGGCACCTCTTCCTCAGGAAGAACAAAACCCTCTAACTAAAGAAATAAAAGAATTGAAACAAAGAATAATTGAGCATCTAGAACAGCACAAAAACAACAGAATAAGGCTACCTGCATTGAAGCTTGTTCCAAAGAAACAGCTAGCACAAGCATTAAAAGATGCAAATACTGCAATATCAAGTATAAGCACCAATTCACTGCAAGAAACAAACCAACTAATGTACAGCACAGCTGCAGTTATAACAGAATACCTGGGATGCAAAATCAACAAAAAGAAAAACAAACAAACAGTGCACCAGAAAAATGGAAGGTTAGACTAGAAAATAAGATCAGCAAGTTAAGATCACATGCAAGCAAGCTAGAACAGATGAAAGAAAAGAAGCTGAAGAACAAGAAGACCAAAGAATACCTAATCAAGAAATACCACTTAGAAACAAGGAAGATCAAGGAAGCACTGGAAATAATAAAGCAACAAATAACAGCTATAGCCAGG
The DNA here is from genome assembly GCF_016545835.1 of Crotalus tigris. Classification (NCBI taxonomy): domain Eukaryota; kingdom Metazoa; phylum Chordata; class Lepidosauria; order Squamata; family Viperidae; genus Crotalus; species Crotalus tigris. The sequence goes on along the minus strand of NW_024100397.1, from coordinate 79,656 downwards.
AAAATCAGTAGATATGAAGCTCGAATTGCAAACTATAGGCAGAACCTCCAATTTCAATCCAATCAGAAACGTTTCTACCAATCCATCAATGGAGAAACTGCAAGGAATCAGTCAGTACCTGACAAGGAAGAAACAGTGCAGTTCTGGAAGCAGATATGGGATAACCCAAAGAAATACAACAAGGATGCGGCTTGGTTAAAAGAGGTGGATGCAAATAAAACAGAAGTTGAAATGAAAGAACTAGTAATAACAACAAAAATGGTAGAAAAAAGAGCAAAGAAAATCAAAAATTGGTCAGCACCAGGTGAAGATGAACTGCATGGGTTTTGGTTGAAACATCTAACTGTTATACACCCACTCATTGCCAAGCAATTCAACAATATACTACAAGGAGGAGAAATTGAAAAGTGGCTAACAACTGGGAAAACCTACCTAATAATGAAAAATCCAGCAAAAGGGGCAACACCAGGCAACTACAGGCCAATTACCTGCTTGCCAACAACTTTCAAATTACTAACTGGTGTGGTAGCTGATGCAGTACAACAGCATCTAGTTGAAAACAATCTCTTTCCACCTGAGCAGAAAGGAAACCGCCCCAATAGCAGAGGAACAAAAGATCAACTCCTAATAGACAAAATGATCTTGGAAAACTGCAAGAGAAGGAAGACCAACCTGAATGTGGCATGGATTGACTACAAAAAGGCATTTGACTCTCTGCCACATGATTGGATAATAAAGTGCCTAGAAATAACAGGAGTCAGTAGAAACATCAGAAAATTTGTGCAAAGATCGATGGCACAATGGAAGACACAGTTGCAGATCAATGGTGAGAGGCTGGGAGAGGTTAATATCAAGAGAGGAATATTTCAAGGAGATTCATTATCACCATTACTATTTGTTATTGCACTGTTTCCTCTGTCAACAATACTGAATAACTCAGGACATGGTTATCAAACATCAAAAACATCTGCCAGACTATCCCACCTCCTTTACATGGATGATCTGAAGCTGTATGGAAAAACATCATCTGAAATAGAATCGCTGCTCAACACTGTCCGTATATATAGCCAAGATATTGTAATGGAGTTTGGCTTGGACAAATGTGCCACACTTACTATCAAACAAGGAAAAATAGTGAAAACTGAAGGAATCAAGATGCCCCACGAAAATAACATTAAGAGTCTGGATGAGGAAGAGTACTACAAATACTTGGGTATCCTTCAAGCTGACAACATCAAGCACACTGAAGTCAAGACAAAGATTAGAGGTGAATACCTCTAATCTTCACCTCTAAGAGAGTGAAGAAGATCTTAAAGTCCAAAGACAATGGAGGAAATACCATTAAGGCAATCAACACCTGGGCAATTCCAGTCATTAGGTACACAGCTGGAATAGTGGACTGGACTCAAGCAGAACTAAAAGCAATGGATAGGCAGACCAGAAAAATAATGACAATGAATCACACCCTTTATCCACGCAGTGACATTGATAGACTTTATCTACCAAGGCAAATAGGTGGGCGTGGAATGCTACAAGTACATCAGATGGTTGAAGAAGAAAAAATGGCTTTGGAAGAATATCTGAAGAACAATGATGAAGATGCACTGAAATTAGTATATCAGGAAGGCTTACTGACTACTGGAGAGACCAAACTGGCCTTCAAGAAAGACCAAATGAAGAACAGAATAGAGGCATGGGAAGACAAAACACTACATGGCCAATACATTAAAAAAATAGCTGGGAAAGCAGATAATAATAAAGACCTGGCAATGGCTAAGAGCAGGAAAATTGAAGAAAGAGACCGAGGGACTAATTCTGGCTGCACAAGACCAAGCCTTAAGGACAAATGCATATAAAGTCAAAATTGAGAAGACAGCAACAGACAGTAAATGCCGCCTATGCAAAGAAGCTGAAGAAACAGTGGACCACTTGGTAAGCTGCTGCAAGAAGATTGCACAGACTGACTACAAGCAGCGGCATGACAAAGTAGCAACAATGGTGCATTGGAAGATCTGCAAAAAATATCATTTGCCTGTAAGCAAAAACTGGTGGGATCATAAAATAGAGAAAGTCATAGAAAATGATAAAATTAAACTGCTCTGGGACTTCAGAATTCAAACAGACAAGCACCCGCAACATAACACCCCAGACTTAACAATTGTCGATAAGAAAGACAAAAAAGTCTAGATAGTAGACGTGGCAGTGCCTGGAGACAGCAGAATAGACGAGAAAGAACTGGAGAAGATAACAAAATACAAAGATCTACAAATAGAAATAGAAAGACTGTGGCAAAAGCAAGCAAGGGTAGTACTAATAGTCATAGGCTCCTTGGGTGCAATCCCAAAACAACTGGAGCACCACTTGAACACCATTGGCATTGACAAATTTGCTATTAGTCAATTGCAAAAGGCGGCCTTACTAGGAACTGCTTCCATCCTATGACGATATCTGTAATACCATCAAACATCCACATCTGCCTATCCCAGGTCCTGGGTAAGGTCTCGATAGGTAGACAAAATGCCAAATCCAGTCTGAACATCTGGCTGACTATGCAATGATCCATAATAATAATAAAAATAAAAATAGTAAAGTTGGAAGGAACCTTGGAGGTCATCTAGTCCAACCCCTTCTGAGGCAGGAAACACTATACCATTTCAGACAAATGGCTGTCCAGTTCTTAAAAACTTCCAGTGTTGGAGCATTTACTGCTTCTGGAGGCAGGTTGTTCCACTGATTAATTATTCTGTCAGGAAGTTTCTCCTTAGTTCTAGATTGCTTCTCTCCTTGCTTAGTTTCCACCCACTGCTTCTTGTCCTGCCTTCAGGCGCCTTGGAAAATAGCTTGACTCCCTCTTCTTTATGGCAGCCCCTGAGATATTGGAATTCCATAATGTTGAATTCCAAAATTGCATGATAACTTCCTCCCAAGGTTCCTATGCCTTCAACACCTTCTATAATTTCATATCTGTTAGTGAGAATTAAGTCCAATATTGCTGATCCCCTAGTTCTCTTATCTACTTTTTGGGAGAGAAAGTTATCTGCTAGATTTGTTAGGAATCTGTTTCATCTTCCACTTGATGCAGAGTTTGTATCCTAGTTGATGTCAGGGTACTTAAAGTCCCCCATTACTATTGTGATGTGCTTCCTACATACCTTAGTTAGCTGGCTAGCAAAAAGTTCATCTATTTCCTCTGTTTGGTTGGGTGGCCTGTAGTATACACCTATGGCAATGTCATTCCCCCCCCCCTTTTATATTGACCCAAATGCATTCAAGACAGTTTTCATCATTGTTGTGCTATATTTCTGTGGAGATGTAGTTATTTCTTATAGAGAGAGCAACTCCATCTCCTCTTTTTTTTTTTGGTCTGTTTCTTTTAAATAATTTAAATCCCTCTAACTCTGTGTTCCATTTGTGGATTTCATCCCACCATGTTTCCGTAATGGCAACAATATCATATCTGCCCTCATTAATCTGAATTTCTAGTTCACACTGTTTGCTGTTCATCTTCTATTCCTTTAAAAATCAGGCATTGCATATCAATCGGTTATACAAATAGGGAAATGGCTGGGAAGAGCCAATTAGAACCATTTCAATCATTACTTTCAACCAAAGTCAGTATTCCTGTCAGGAATTTAGGATTGAACAGAGAGAGGAAAATAATGTGGAGTTCTTTCAGGTTTCATTTGCCTCATGTTTCTACTCTCAGAAAATAAGGGAAAAGAGAGAGATTGTGTTAATCAAAAGGATTCAAAAAATTTGTCAGATCCTGAAATATAAAGAGCAAGTAAAACAAGAAGAAGAAAAGAAGAGTGTTAGAACTGCAAATGAAGGGAATGAAACTCCATCGCATGACTTACAGCTGAATCTGACTAGAAGGAGCCATGTTGAAAGGGAATGTTGCAGGTGTTATTCCTGATGCAGTGGTGACTATACCAATGAGAAGATCTCCTGGCCTATAATAGCTCCATGGCTTTTCTCCATCCTGGTGGTCCAAAGTCAGTGGGCACTTCATTCTCAGCTTCCCAGAGAGGGGCTGGGACACTAGCAGCATCAGAAGCAGCATCAGAAACAGAAGCAGGAGGTCCATAATTCATGGGGCTGAATCAATTTCCTTCCCGTTTCTAAAGAAGAATTAAAAGAATTGGAAGCATTCTCACAGGATGGAATATCTAATAGCTTTCCTGATTGAAACAGAGATAAACCAAGATTTACCTGGAAGAGAAAGTACATTTAAGAGCACAGCTCCTGCCTGTCCCATATCTTGTGCCTCAAAGAGCACAACCTGTAGTTTTTATCCTTTTCTGAGGCAAGATCCCTTCCATGTTGCTTCAGTCTGATGTTTACATCAAGGGCAGACACTGGAGACGTAGGAGAAGAGGTCTCAGAGACAGGGAGGGTGAAGATTGCAGTGAGAAGGAGCTTCTGCTCTTGGGACCCTGAACTTCTTCCATGTAAGGAGGGGTAGCTGGAGAAAAGCACCTTAGAGAAAAGTCACAGATAGACCCCTTGGGGGAGTGTTCTGAAGTGGTCTTAGTCCTTCCTGTTAGGACATGTCCAGAAAGTCATGCTGGATGGAGAAAGTTCAACAGCCAGGAAAGTGACTTCTGCTGTCCTTCAATGGGGTCTCTTGCCTCCAGAGGCTGCTAGGGAAGGTCACCCAGAGTTATGGAGTTTGGTGCCAGTCTAGGTTGGTGACCCTTAACGCTAGGGCTGCCTGTGCTTTATCTCCATGGAAGCACTCAGTATCCTTGAACCCAGCCTAATGTTAAGAGTTTGGGATTTTCTTTTCAATGAGATCTCCTTGTATTAATCCTAATCTGGAGCTGATTTTATAATTCCTTGTAACTGAAGTGAAATTTCATTTGCCATCTGTTCTAGAAACATCATTTTTTTCCATGAGAGCTGGCTAAGAGGCAGGAAAGGGACAGCCTGGGAGAGCACCATTTGCACACAGAGAGAAAATTGTAGAGTGGGTAGAAGTTTTAGTTTCCTCAACACTTTCTGAGTTGTCTTTCCATATTGATACAATGAGAGCCATTAAATTTTGACATTTCTTGGTTTAAATAAAACAATTGTGCTGTTAGGTCTGCAGTTGAGATGGTCGCAGAGCCCATCTGGATGGTGTGACCTGATTTCTTGCCACAACCACCCGGAAGTTGGTTTAGGGGGACCTGGTGGCAGTTCCTCTGGTTGCGTAGATGCACTTGGTGTTTTGCGACTCCTATGACATTCCTATCTCTGAGGCTTTTTTTTGTCCTCCCCAGAAGACTTCCAAGTGCTTATAGTTTTGAGTCCCTGTGTTCTGCTTTATCTTGGTTGATTCTTGATAGATTTATTACCTGGAGGGGGGATGTTAATATGGACAGCTTGTCCTAAAAGGGAGAACTGGGAGGGGTTGAGTGAGAGGGGGACCTGATGGGATGGGCAGGTCCACCCTTACAATGAGGACCATAGGATGACCAATTTCCCAAGTTCATCATTTGAAAGTTCTCCCACTGTTCAGTTCTCAGCTTCCACTCTCACTGCCTGGCTAGCAGATCTTCAGTAGCTCCCATTCTGGCTGTTGCTTTTGAATGCCAGCCTGATGTGTAAGAAGGCTTCTCTCGCCCATGATGTTGTCCTGCCCTGTCTCACTGAAATCTAGTTGCACCCCAAGAGGGTTGCAAACCTCAGTTGGAAATGCAGCCACCTACATTGTGGGTTTCCCTCATGTGAGAGCCCAGGGAAGTGGGGGAGAGGTAGCTGGGGTCATCCGTGGTTTGTTACAGGATTTCCGGAGACTGAGCCTAGAGCTGTCTTTTTACCCAAGGTTGGGTATCTGCAAAAAATGTTTCCCCAGCCTGCTGAAGTATGTTGTGTGAATGTGGTCCTTACAAGAAGTGTCTCCAGCTTATTTCTGTTATCAATTAATGTTCAGCTAGTCCCTGTTAAATTAATATTCATAATTCACTGATTCATTGGTTGAGCCTCCAAAAATAAACCATGATTAAAAGTTGCAAATGAGAATTCAGCCATTGGTGAGGTGATCAGCTTAAATGGGTTGTATGGCTACGATCAGAGGCAGTCTGGTGTAGTGGTCAAGGAATCAGACTAGTAACAGGAGACCATGAGTTCTAGACCTGCTCTGGGTACAAAGCCAGTTGGGTAAACCTGAGCCAGCCAATCTCTCAGAGCCCTGGGAAAGAGGAAATGGCAAACCACTTCTGGAAAACCAGGTCACCTATGGTCTTTCTGACTACTTTCACACACAGCCAGCTGAGGTTGTGGGCCTTCCTGAGTCTGGGTACAATCTTGCAAAACCAGCCGAGTGGACTCCAATTTGCAGATATTTTAAAAAATTAGTTGTTTTGTGTAAAAGTGGCAGGAAAACCCCGTCCTGATCATGAGAGCGAGTTTCAAGTCCTCATGAAGGCTGTGGACAGGCCAATGAAGTTGGAGTCCTGGAAGGACTTTTGAGAGAGGACCCCTCCTCACATATGGGGGGGGGGCTGTTGAACATCACTAACATCACAGTCACCATTATCAACGTTGAGCAAAAGTTTTCTTTGCTTCCTTACTTTCTTCTTTCCACTCTTTGACTCTCTAGATTCAAAGTAAATAACTTACAGATTTTGAACCAACCTAGAACTAAGGAGAAATTTCCTGACAAAATAATCAGTGGAACGACTTGCCTCCAGAAATTGTGGGTGCTTCAACACTGGAGGTCTTTAAGAAGGGATTCAACAACTATTTGTCTGAAATGGTAAATGGTGAGGTTTCCTCCTTCAGCCAGGGGTTAGACTAGAAGACCTCCAAGGTCCCTTTCAACTCTGCTCTTCTGTTTCAGGCATGCAGTATATTTAGCAAAGTGTTGATGGGGATAGAGATTTGAGGGCAGAGGTGGGGAGTTTAGTTTTAGCACCTAATTCGGGGGATGGGGCAGTGCAAGATGAAAAGGTTTGTCTCTTCCAGCATTTTTTGTGTTCTTTATTGAAGAAATGTGGGGTTTGGGGGGAGTGAGTGGGGGGGGTCAAAGCCAGGAAAAGGTTTGAGGAAGCTCCTCTGAAGCTGCCCCATCGTCATGCAGGGTCAGGTTTCCCAAGCCCAGCAAGAGCCAGGAGAGCTTTGCAGTCTCCCAACAGCCTGAGGATCAGGGTGGGAAGCTCCACAAAATGGAGGCCACTTCCGGCAGGCCTGAGGATCAGGCCCAAGCACTGCAGGGTCCCCTTGGGGCAGGATCGAAGGGGGAGAGGCTTCCAGCCAGAGGGGAAGATGTTACCCAGCCACATCTGGAAGGCCGCAGGACCCCCAACTCTTCTCTACGTTAAAGAGGGGCTTGGTGGGGGCACAAGGGAGTCAAGGAGGGGCTGAAGAAAGAGCTCCCATTTGGGGAAAGGAGATGGAAAAGGGGGGTCTTTTGGGGGGGTGACCCCAGCAGGCAGCAACATGGCTGCATTGGCATTCAGCTCTTATTTCCCCCAGGGTGGCCCACTTTGGTGTGAAGGAAGACAGACAGCCCTGATCCTGAGTGGGGGGGAAGTCCCAAGTCTGAAATCTCCCAGTGGGGCTTTTTGCCTAAAGCCAAGTTCTCCCCCAGGAAAGATTTCCATTTTGGGCCTCCCGGGTCAGAGAGAGAAGCACAGAACTGCAGCTGGTTCCATCTGTCTCTGCCCAAAGTCTCCCTGGAGGATTCGGCCAAAGAGCAGAGCTGAAACTTTGAGGATAATAATAATAATAATTCTCCCTCTCACCAGAGATCCCGGCTAATTCCACTAGTTCTGGACTCAGAGTTTGTTGGGCCTTCTCTGGAGAGGAATGGAAGGGGAATAATCCCCAGAGGATTCAAAATGAGAGGGCAGAGCTAGAATTAAACCTTTCAGCAAGAATTGAGAGGTTGGGAAGCTCCATGCTTGAAATTGGCCCCAGAGGGAATACACGGCACCTGTGGCTGAAGAAAAGGAAATCTGATTTTTGTGGGCACAGCAGTTAAAGAGAAAACCCCGGGGACGACTTCATGCCTGAACATGTCACAGAACTGGAATAGCTTCCTACTGAGTTAAAAACAAAGTTTACTTTATTTTGAAAGTTAATGTTGAAGGGCAGCAATAGAAAAAGACTGATGTAATAGTGTGACCAGGATAAAATAAAATAATTAAAAAATCTGCTAGTTAAAAACTAGTCATCAGGACATGACATAATTAAAAAAAATCACACCCGTGTACAGAGAATGAGAGAGAGATAAATGAGAGAAATAAAGGATGCCTTTCAGCCCATGTAAGGAAGAGAAGGAGGGAAAGGACCCATGTTCCACTGCCACTCCCTTCCACACAGGGGGCCCTGAGGGGGGGAGCAAAGCCCAGACGTGTCACGTTGCCCATAGAAAAGGCTCAGGAAGGAGGAGGGGAACTGGGGCAACCCTTCACTCCCCCCATTCTGGGAAGAGGCTAGTGTGGATGATGGGCTTTGGAGTGGCATTTCAGGGGGAGAGGCAGCCAAGGGGGGTTTGTGAGGCTCCGGTTCCCCTTCGTGTCTTTCCAGGAAAGGCTCCTGGGGGGGAGAAGCCATGCAGGGCCTGGGTCTCCCAAGGGGGATCCGGCTTTGCTGGGGAGGGAAAGGCCGGGGGGGTCTCCCTGGAGGGGCCCTCTGGGGCTCTGAGGAAGGGGCATCCTGGGGGTCCCTCCTGGCCCCCAAAGTCCCTCCGGCCGGGCTCTCCTGGGCAGCCCCTGCCCCCCCCTTGCCCAAGCCCCCCCGGAGGAGAAGCCCTCCATTGCAGGGATTTCTGGGGGGGGGAAAGGCCCTTCCAGGACTCCGGCCTCCCCTCCCTCTGCATCTCTGGCAGTTTCTGCCTCTTTCTCATCCCAGGAAAAACTCTCTAATTCTCTCTCCTTATTGGACGTTTTCCTCTCCCCCCCCCCTTTGTCTTTGCTCATTCGGCCTCTTCTCCAGGAGTCTGATTGGTGGCTGAGCTCCCAGGCAACCCTTGTCTCTGCCCTCCTGCCTGATTGGCTGCTTCTCGGTTGCCATGACGACAGGGGCAGGCCAGGACTAGAGGCAGCCACTAGGGAGAGAGAGGGGCGGGGCTTTTGTCTTGGCTCAGAAGTGGAGGAGTTGAAGGCAAAATCTTCTCTTTGAGGAAACTCTGATCAGATGCAGCCCAGAGGGGGAGAAAATGAAAGAGTGTTTAAATATATATCAATATGTTTATATCTATATCTCTCTATCTATATCTATGTATCTATATCACTATATATCTCTCTATATATCTATATCTCTATGTCTCTATCTCTATTTCTATCTCTACACCTATATCATCTATATCTATATATCTATAATTAAAATGAAGGAAAAATTCAAGACTTTGACAGAAGGAAAATATGAAATGGAAACTAAAAACAGACAAAAAGGAGGAAGATGCAGTGAAATTGGATAGAATAGAATAAAGTTGGAAGGGACCTTGGAGATCATCTAGTCCAACCCCCTGCTCAGGCAGGAAAACCTATATACCATTTCGGACAAATGGCTGTCCAGCCTCTTCTTAAAAACTTCCATGTTGGAGCATTCACAGCTTCTGGAGGCAGGTTGTTCCACTGGTTAATTGTTCTAACAGGAAATTCTTCCTTAGTTCCAGGTTGCTTCTCTCCTTGATTAGTTTCCATCCGTTGCTTCTTGTCCTTCCAGCTTCGTTGGAGAATAGCTTGACTCCCTCTTCTTTGGGGCAGCCCCTGAGACAAACCCCTGACATTAAAGGAAATAGAGTGGATATAGAGCTTATAGAAAACACTTTGTATTAAGATTAATTTTGCTATTAGTTGAAAACACTTATATTTTACAATTCATTTTTGAACAAATGTGAAAGCTTTCCTTGTGTGAAAGGAAAATGTCTCCCCAGCCACTGTGGAGAGAATAACAGAATAACAGAGTTGGGAGGGACCCTGGAGGTCTTCTAGTCTAACCCCCTGCTTAGGCAGGAGACCCCAGGCCCTTTCAGACAAATGGCTGTCCACTCCCTTCATGCTATAGAAGGATTGGGGCTCTTGGGGCCTTGCAGATGTAGTTCAGTAACAACTCTCCCTCTGGCTGGAAGCTGGAGCCATGGGGGGTCCCACAGAATAGCAGGAGGGGCACCACTACGCACCCCAGCCAGGGAGGTTAGCAATTATGATTCTACTACATAAATTGTGGCAGCTCTGTGTGTGTCACTCTAACACTTGTTGTCCTGAGCCAAACATTATTTGAGACCTTTTCTTATGAATGGAATTCATTTCCTATAGAAATTGTCCCTCTTCTGAATTCATTTTTCAGGAATGTCATTCAATGTATTTTAATTTAATGTGTCTTAAGGAATGTAAATGTTGATACTCCATAGTTTGGGCTGATATGTGCAAAACAGAGAAAAAATGTATTATTGTTAGTATTCATGATATGAAAGGCCATTCAACAGATTATGATGGATGCCCTAAAATTATATACAAAACTCTTTCAAAGTTATGATGTCTGCAATGCCCTTGCGGTCATTTGCCCTTCAGACTGACCAGGGGGATGCTGCAGTGCCCTCCCTCTCTCCCCCTCCGATCTCTCCCCCAACAGGACCCTGCAGTGCTTGGGCCTGATCCCCATGACTGCCAGAAGTGGCCACCATTTTCAATACTCCGACGAGTCCTTGTAGAAATGGCGGCTGCTTTTGGAGCTTTCCACCCTGATCCTCAGGCTGTTGGGAGATTGCAAAGTTCTCCTGGCTCTTGCTGGGCTTGGGAAACCGGACCCTGCATGTTTCCTCCCCTCTGGGCACAACTAGGCTTCGGGGCGACATGGCAGGTAACATCATGGACAAGAGAAACCATGTTACACATCCACTTGGCATTCAGAAAGAACAGCCGGTATCTGGAGCCACCAAAGATCTGGTAGGCAGGCACTAAGAGTGGAAACTGAGGACAATACAGTGGGAGAACTTTCCAACGATGGACCTGGAATATTGGTCATCCTGTGCTCCTCATTGTAAGGGTGGACCTGCCCATCCCATCAGCTCCCCCTGTCACTCAATCCCCCACTTCTCCCTTCTAGGCCAAGCTATATATATTAACACCCCCCCCTCCAGGTAATAAGAATAATCAACAATCGAACAAGATAAATCAGAACACAGGGACACCAAACTATAAGCACATGGAAGTCTTTTAGGGAAGACAAACAAAGCCTCAGAGATGGGAATGCCACAGGTTCCGCAAAACACCAAGTGCATCTACACAACCAGAGGAACTGCCACCAGGTCCCCCTAAACCAACTTCTGGGTGGGTGTGGCAAGAAATCAGCTCACACCATCCAATGCACTGCGGATGCTGCCACCATCTCAACTGCAGGCCTAACAGCACAATTGTTTTATTTAAACCAAGAAATACCAAAATTTAATGGTTCTCATTGTATCAGTATGGAAAGACAACACAGAAAGTGTCAAGGAAACTAAAACTTCTACTCACTCTATAATTTTCTCTCTCTCTGCCAATGGTGCTATCGCAGGCTGTCACTTTCCTGCCTCTTAGCCAGCTATCATGCAAAAAATGATTTTTCCAGACAAGGTAGAAAATGAAATTTCACTTCAGTTACAAGGAATTATAAAATTATCTCCAAATTAGGATTGATACATGGAGATCTCACAGAATAGAAAATCCCAAACTCTTAACATAAGGCTGGGTTCAAGGATGCTGAGTCCTTCCATGGAGATAAAGCACAGGCAGCACTAGAGTTAAGGGTCACCAACGTAGAGTGGCACCAAACTCCATAACTCTGGATGACCTTCCCTAGCAGCCTCTGGAGGCAAGAGACCCCTGTCAGGGGTTCCGACTAATGAAGCACTTCAAAGAACTTTCAGGCATGTTTCCTAAAGTCTTTATTACAGAGCTACAAATTGCCGGTCACCATCATGGACGTTGTGATGCCAGAATCTGACTTCCTCTCGCTGGCATCAATCTTTTCTTGCTAAACCCCTCCCTTATCTTGCAGTCACAAGTCACATTATCCAATTAGTGTGAAGGTCAAAAGTTTACTTCCTCTTTCTTTCCCGGGCTTTCCCCCCCCCCCACTCTAACCTATGTATTAACCCAGTAAATACCAGACAGTTTTGCATATTGTCAAAGCAAGAATATACAGTATTTGCAGCATTGACAACCCCATTGAAGGACAGCAGAAGTTACTTTCCTGGCTGTTGAACTATCTCCATCCAGCATGACTTTCTGGACATGTCCTAACAGGAAGGACTAAGACCACTACAGAACACTGCCCCAAGGGGTGTATCAGTGATTTTTCACTAACATGCTTTTCTCCAGCTACCCCTCCTTACATTGAAGAAGTTCAGGATCCCAGGAGGAGAAGTTCCTTCTCACTGCAATCATCACCCTCCCTGTCTCTGAGACCTTCTTCTCCTACGTCTCCAGTGACTGCCTTTGATGTAAACATCAGACTGGAGCAACATGGAAGGGATCTTGCATGAGAAAAGGATAAATATCACAGGTTATGCTTTTTGTGGCTCACATTACAGGACAGACAGGAGCTGTGTTCTTGAATATTTTTTCTCTCTCTTTCAGGTGAATCTTGGTTTTTCTGTTTGAATCAGGAAAGCCACTGGATATTCCACCCTGTCAGAGTGCTTTGAATTCTAATTCTTTTTTTAGAAAGAGGAAGGAGATTGATTCCACCCCATGAATTATGGGCCTCCTGCTTCTGTTTCTGCTTTTGCTTCTCCTACTGATGCCAGTCTCTGGGAAGCTGAGGATGAAGTGCCCACTGAATTTGGACCACCAGGATGGAGAAAAGCCATGGAGCTATTATAGGACAGGAGATCTTCTCATTGGTATAGTCATCTCTCCATCCAGAATAACACCTGCAATATTACCTTTCAACATGGCTCCTTCTAGTCAGATTCGGTTGTAAGTCATACGATGGAGTTTCATTCCTTCCATTTGCAGTTCTAACACTCGTCTTTTTTTCTTCTTGTTTTACTTGCTCTTATATTGTAGGATCTGACAAATATTTTGAATCCTTTTGATTAACACAGCCTCTCCCTTTTGCCTTATTTTTTGAGAATAGAAACATGAGGCAAATGAAACCTGAAAGAAGTCCACATTATTTTCCTCTCTGTGTTCAGTCCTAAATTCATGACTGAATACTGACTTTGGTTGAAAATGATTCTAATTTCCTATGCCCAACCACTTCCCTATTTTTATAACTGATTGATATGCAATGTCTGATTTTTAGAGGAATAGAAGATGACTTGTTTTTAGAACAGCTTCTCTGGGTCACTTATGAAAAATCTCCTTCCTTTAATGGTGGTTCTTCTTTAATGAATGCATTATTCTGGGCTATGAATATTTGTAAAAAATAATTGTATGTTTCTTTTTGAGGACTATCCCCATCCTCAACACTAACATTATTAAAGAGTTATGGGTGACTATCATTTGCCTCTAGTTTTTGATCAGTATTGGCTTATGTTTCAGCTAGTTTGTAGAGAAAAAAGATGATTAAATGGAGAAAAGGTATTGTTGATTTTGCTGTTGATGATGCTAATATTGACATGATCATGGTTTTACACTAGTTTATCCTATGGAAAGCTAGTATTACTACCCATGGTTTTCAATATTGAACTGCTGAAGGAGACTCTCCAGCTCCTGCATAATCTCACACTTGGCTACAATATCCATGACAACAATGATAACACCCTCGGCACTTCAGATGCCTTACTGGACATGCTCTCTACTGGAGAAGCCAATGTTCCCAACTACAGCTGTGGAAGGAGGGACAAGCTTTTGGCTCTTGTTGACGGAACTGACAGAGAAAGCTCCATCCAAATGTCAACATTAGCAGGCACCTACAAAGTCCCACAGGTTTGTGTTTGTCCTTCCCTTTCTGTAAAGTGAGTGGGGTGTTGGTGTGTAAGCGATAGATCCAACCATGTCTCCTCTATGGAATTCAAGATTATTTTGAATAATAATAATGATGAGTCTATACTTCGAAAGGCACTTTACTCCCTTCCAAGAAATGGCGCCAAGTTAATAATGCAAATCTCACTGCAAAAGCCTCTTTCTCCCAAACAGCCCATCTTCTCTCTTTTCCCAAAGAGTTTTGTGAAGTGTAGGCACAGGGCTGCAGATCCCCCCTGAGGTTTTTTTGTTGGAGGACTGTACTCCTGCAACATCACTAGCATCAGCTTGGATGATGAAAGGTTCCTCAGGATCAGGGTGTTTAAGAACTGGTTCTGCTGCAAATCATCTTTTCACCATGGCATTATTAAGTGTTATAAATAAGGACTGAGATATACAGTCGGGAGGAAGCAAGGATCAAAAGAGACCTGTCTTTTCATGACATCATCCCAATTGCTTAGAGGCTTCTGCTGCACACTTATGAAGGCGAGGCTCTGTGTCCAATCAAAGGCTCTTCTGTACAAGAGGAATGTGCAGTACAGGTAGAAAACCCACATTTGTTTACATGGTCTTAGCCAAAATAATGATATCCTCAATCCTGAAGAAATCTCAGATTTGGAAACCGAGCCTTATGGGATTACCTTTCCTACTGCTGATAAAACATTTATGTATTATGAACTCTTAGGGGCCACTAACATTAACCAACCATTTTATCAAAAATCTACAAATATTTTAGGCAACGTATCAACTATTTCTTGTCCTAAAATTCTCATGGTAAAATTCATCACAAAAGGTTTGAAGAGCAATATGGCCTCTGGAGAGGGTTTTCTAGCAACTGAACAATTCAAGAAATATCCTGACAGATACATTTGACAGATACATTTAGACATATAAATAATATCTGCCATTACCATTTGAGTCAAAGATGGCAACTGTAATTCTTATATATAAAAAGGGGAATAAAAAGGATCCTAGCAATTCCAGGCCCATTTCTCTAACAGATATTGTGACTAAAATATGTGCAAACATCCACTTGAAAAAAATTGATAGGAGGTGGATGAAAAGGGCATTCCTTGTAGAAGAACCAGCAGTGTTTAGGCAGATGTGATCCACTCTTGACAAATCTTTTGTCTTGAACCATCTAAGTATAAAAATATCAGTCAGAGGAAATAATTTGCTGCCTTTATAGCATTTGACACAGTAAACAAAGAAATATTATGGAAGAAAATGACCACCCTTCAAATGGAGTTCAGGAGATTGACCCTGATCAAAGCCCTTTCTACAAGCCCTGACAGTGAGAACAATTAATCAGTGGAATGGCTTGCCTCATGAAGTTGTGGGTGCTCCATTAATGGAGATTTTCAAAAAGAGGTTGGACATTTGGTTTGGATCTCTTGCTATGGCCAGAGGGTTGGACTAGAAAACCTCCATGGTCCCTTCCATCCCATTTTGGTTCATGTGTTTGAGAGTGTGTTTGGGGCTCAATGGAGCCAGGAGAAGTAGGATTGATATGTACCAAAAGGTAAGGCAAAGGTGTTGCCGATATGACATTTGGGTTCCATATGTGCTGTTAAGGGGACTTGGCTCCTATTCTCATAATAGTTATCTGATTATGGATAAGTGAAAGTCAAAAGTTATGGTTTTTGGAAAATGACAACGTTGCCCTATAGGGCTAATCGATGAGGAGGCAACAGAGCAAGTTCACACCTTTCCTTACCTGGGGGAATTTTTCTCTGTGACTGGATCTGGGCTCCCTCAACATCAAAGGAGCTCATTTAGAAGGCACAAGTGAATGCACTGTTAATTTTTTTTAAAAAAAAATCATAGGTATGCGTCTTTTTTGGACTGAATTATTAAATACAAAATACCAACGTTACCATTATGCACTTATATTGAGCTGAACTTTGGGATTTAATTTTTATCACTACTAGAACAAATCCGATCAAATCATGTGAGAAGTATCTTGAGGGTGGATGAAAGGACTTCAGCTGCTGCCCTCAGAGCAGAATTGGGAATTTTTACAATTTATAAAATTGGGGCATATAATTATTTTTAATAAAATTAATGGTATGGAAAATGATAAAGGTCCCCAAATGCTATTAAAAGAAACAAATTACAAATGTACCTTCCAAGTATTGAGTTCAATCTTCCAAACTCCTTACAATGAATATACTTGTATTTGTGGAGCTCCAGAAATAGAGATGTAATACATCCATTATTTTGAATGACAATTATTTAAGAAAGAGGGAGATCAATATCTTGGATTTAGAGAAACAATCTATTGGGATCCTAATATTTAAAAAAATGTATTTCCTCTGTGCTCAAAATTCAAAAATTGTATATATAATAATGCCCTTTTCGGAAGGAAATTATGGTCTGAGTGTGGTAAATTCTGGGCTATAAAAAATACTAATTTCATTCTTTCTGCTTATTCTATAGTACTTATTTTTCTAAATTCTGTTTTTACATGCAGTCTTGTTAATGTTCTGTGTTTTATATTCTGTATCTTGATATGGCCTAATGACTAATCAACAGGAAATGTTCTAATATGTGCATGAGAAAAAAGTTGGACTTGGTAGGACCCCAAATATAACACAGAATTCTTCATTGTTTTTTCAGGTCAGTGATATAATTACTTCAGAGGCTTTGAGTGATAAAAGTCAATTCCCTTTTTTCCATCTGATGTTCCCCAAAGTAGGGATCCAGTATCCAGCAATTGTCCAAATTCTCCTCCATTTTGGATGGACCCTGATTGGTCTCTTTGCTCCAGACACAGAGAAGGGAGACAATTTCATGAGGACTTTTACTCCATTGCTTCTCAGGAATAGAATTTGTGATGTTATATCACAACGATTCTCAACAACTGGACATACCACATTCCTCAGGGAAGCCCTCTCTAAGTGGAGACAAGTCAACGTCTTTGTTCACTTCATCGAATATGATTCCCCTTGGGATAGTATTCTTCTCTTCCATTCAGCACTTGAAGGTTTGCAAGGACCCATTGAGGGGAAAGTCTGGATCTTGACAATGACTGGAGTATTTTCAATTAAAAAGGATAGGCATCTCAAGCACGTCCATAGTATTTGGAGCTTTCCCTTTAAGCCAAAAAAGAGTTGGAAAAATGATAATGCCTTTAAAAGACATTTCTTTGTGGAACCTGGATTTCAAGCTGAGTATTTTCACTGTTCTGTTTCAAAACACACCTTTTCTGTCAAAGGCCGGAGAAGATGCACCCAGAAAGCACCAGTGGAGACCCAAGAGAAAAAGAATAGGATGCAGATCCCAAATCCAGCCATTAGTTACAGTGTCATTAAGATTCTGGCCCACGCCTTAAGTGCTGCATCCAAACCTCAGAAGAGAAGAAAGAAGGGAGAAGAGATGTTGGGGGCTCCAAGGCTGCAGCCGTGGAAGGTAGGGGGTCCCAACAAGGATCCATCAAACTAAATTCCTTTTGAGGGTCTTTTGTGCTCTCTGGGCTTCATGGTTTAAGATCTTAAGCTTCTGTACAACATCTCCTACTTATCAGAAGAGTGCTGCATTCTCCCTTCAACAACCAAGACCTTTTATATATTTGAAAAAAAGTTCTCAGACATTTTTTGATTTTAAGCTCCTGTAAATTAGGAAAAGAAACAATGTTTCAAAACTGATCAAAGAGAGAAGCAACTGGAATTAAAGAGGACAATTAACCAGTGGAATAGCTTGCCTTCAGAAATTGTGGGGGCTCCATTACTGGTGATATTTAAGATGAGACTAGACAATCACTTGTCTGAGATGGTATAGCTTCTCCTGCTTGAGCACGGGACTGAACTAGAAGACCTCCAAGGTCCCTTCCAGCTCTATTCTATTCTATTCTATTCTATTCTATTCTATTCTATTCTATTCTATTCTATTCTATTCTATTCCAACATGACGTGTGTGAGTTCCAGCACCTTTTTTTTTTAAAACAGTGTAAGAAAGTATAACAATACATGTGAATGAGTTCGGAGGATCAGAAAAAGAGATGCAGGGAAGGATCAGATAAGATGGTTTGAAGGGGGGGCAATCCACAGCTGCGTAACAGCCACAGGAAGTAACTCAGAAAAACTCATCCCTACATTTTTTGACTGTCAAAAGAGATGGTGAAAGATTTGTACTTTCACACTGCAGGATTTTGTTAATATAGCTGTTAATATAGAATATTATTGCTTTGACAATAGCCTTACAATAAAGTAGAATTACTTCATCTGGTCATTTTTCCTATCTCCTCTACCTGAATGAAGATTAGCCTTGCAACTTTCTTCTTAACAAATCCTTACTTTCTGGTAATTATCCTATTATTTGCAAGGAGTTCATGAATACTATTTATTTGTGTATTTTGTTTACTTGATTGGTGACCTTTGCTAGATTGTTATATGTGACTGACAATTTTTGTCAATTACATTTTCTCAGTGTATATTTTATCAGTATACTACATGGTTTAAAAATATTTCTGAATCTTTGTACTTCAATTTTGAAGATAATGGGAACACTTGTTCTCCCAACTTACAATATTTGCAAGTTAAACAACCATAGAAGAAAGATTCAAATGTAAAAATTGATCAGAGATAAGAAACCAAGATTTCTGCTTTTAAATTCCTGGATGTTTTTATTGTAGTTCCATCCATTTCTAAAGAAGAGGGAATTGTACAATCTTTCCCTGCTGAAAGTGTACTTGGATCAGAATGGAGGCGTAGCAGCAGATCTGGATATTATTAGTAGGGTGGTTCTCCCCAAGAAGGTTCCCATCGACAAGCGAATGGGGAGTTTTGAAAGACAGAGACTTACAATCAACCAAGATGCTTTGTCACAGTTAAAGTTGCTCAACAAGGTGGGGAAAATATTGATGTCTTTTCTCTTTTTTCCAAAGCTTTTTCAAATGGGCTAAACCCAGTCAAAAAAGTGGATAACCTTCACTGAGAATTGAATGTGTGGAGTAAAAGTTCTATAATTTTCTTAGGCAGATAAGCATGCTCCAGTTCTATTGACCAAGGTTTCCCTTCTGATGTTGTCATGCTGAATCCTGTTGTAAGCTGATCCAAAATGAAATATGGGATGATTATTATTTAGTACACAAATCATTGCCATTTAGTGTCCCTTCGGCAGTTTAGTGTCACCGTAAAATTGGTGAGACAGGGCCTCATATGCTGGAGATTTTGGTGTTAATAGCTTCAGGTTCACTAGGTTTTTTTGTCTTCTAATATCAAAGGTCAAAGCAATTCTGTTGACCAGTCCCTGAGTTCAGATTTGGACTGAATCTGAGGAAAGGGAATTCAGAGTGGATGGAGGTCCTGTTGGTCCAATTGTTAAATAAGGTTCATCTTGCCTTGATTGGAGTCAGGGGTCTCCCAAAATTGCAGGCTCACAGTCTGAGATGTTTTTAATCAGCTGAGAACATGCTTATAGCTGCCTCTCTTTAACCCCACTGAGATAGTGGAATTTAGGAAGGAGGTCCAAGGCTTTCAGTTCACATGAAATAATAATGACTGATCTGATGTGAGATCATTTATGGATTGATTGATTAAATTTATTTGCTACCCATCTCACCATGATAATGGCTTGAAAACTGAAGTACTGAAACATGACTTTGGTGAAAAAAAAAATCCAGCTATCAGCAGTAAAAAAGGGCAGTTTCAAGGGAAATATTACTTAGATTTGGGCATTCGCTTGTAAGAGTGCACTTCATCTGAAAATCCCTTGAATGCAATTTTTAACGTGATTTTTAGCTGCTTTAGGACACACTGAGAGGCTACAAATCAAACTAATAATAAATATGAGTGTGTATTTCCCTGTCAGATTGTCTCCCCTAATTGTATTCTCTTAACAGAAGGGACTTGTGTTGGATACCTTGTGTTGAATATCCCTTCCACACATAAGACTCACATTCATGACCCATGTGCTGCATGAAAAAATGCCTGACTCACCCTTTTTGAGGGACACGTTCTCATGACCTCACCTCCATCTCACCTCACTATAGTTTAAGAAACTAGTCAGCCAGTTTTAGTTCACCATTATGGTTGCCATATAAATTGAACACACACACACATATATATACACAAATAAAGAACATCTTTAAGGTTGACAGCCCTTATTTGTGAGGAAATTTCCCTTTTTATCTTAACTGGGAGATAATTTTGGACGACTTTGAAAGGGAAGCAGCTTTGCAATGTTTTATGTACTCCAGAAGAAACTTTCCAGATCCTACTGGTCAAAAGTTTCTTTCTTCCTCATAGTTTTATTCTAGTTTAATAAATCCAATGAAATGAAAAATTAATATATATTTTACAATAAAGTTCACTAAAATTTAGTATTTGTGGATATTTTAAAATCAAGCATTTATGAAGAATGGAGGAATGCATGTTAATTCTACTATGAGGAGGAAAACACTGGTTATCACTTAATGCTAAAATCTTTTCTCAATTTCATCCCTCCAGAATTTAAGTAGAATGGTACTTTATTGTAATCTGATATGCCAGAAGACAGATTGTTTCTCCTGCAACCATTTTGAAGGGGTCAGAGATTTCATATTTGCCAACGTGAAGAGCAGAAATGACTTGGCTGATGTTCATGTCTACCTCCATCTTACATGGCTGGTGAGTCCTGACATATTTTCTTTGGCATTTCTTCTTTTTCTGTTTAGTCTCTGCCTCAGTCTAAATGTGTGGAAAAATGCCATCCTGGATTTGTCAAAAAGGCTCGAGAAGGAGAGCCATTTTGCTGCTACGACTGCATTCCTTGTCCAGAGGGGACCATCTCCACTCAGGAAGGTGAATGAGACCATAGGGAAACTTTGATCAATATGCATGTTAAAGACACATGTAAATTTGATTTTTTAGTTTTTAATTTTCACGGTGTCCAATTTCTCCCATAATGGAAAAATAAGAAAAATATTTTGAAGGATGAGGTAAGGAGAAGGATGTTGTGGATTGCATGGGAAATATCTCTTTTATTTCCCAGCTTGGATGTTTCCATCCATATTTATCTTTCTTAAAAATATCTGTATTCTTTGTAACTTGAGGAATGATTTTAGATCAATGGGTTTTGTTTATTTAAACCAACTTTACATTATAGGCTGATAGATGCATCGATCAATCATTCATTTAATCAGTTAATCTTTAGTAAGATCATATATCCTTATAAACTGGAATATCTAATTGGGAGGAACAATAGAGGGAGAGATGTTGGCTTAAAGGAACAATGAAAACCAAACAGAGGAATCAAGATTCACCTGGAATTTACAAATAGTCCAGAATGCAAAGGCATGCAAAGTTGAGTTTCCATGTGATCTTCCATAGGACACCCCTACTGTGTATAATATTTGGCATGCAAATGTTCTGTTCCCTTAAAGGATTCCTACTTTATGGATCATCAGAAGCCTGCCTTTTATGGTGCAATTCCTGCCTTATTGGACAAACTCCCCCTTGAAATTGAATAGGCCCCCCATCCTCTTAAACCTCTGGAGATTTGCTACTTCTGCCAATAATTTGGGATAAGATAAGGTCAGTGCAGGATAAGAATCTGGTGGATTACCTCAGAGAAGGGAGGTTGTAGCACCAGATAGATTTTCTTTTAAATTTATGTTGTTGTTCTTTTTATAGTTGTATGTATTGGGGATTTTTTTTGCTGTTGTAGTTAAGTATATTCCATTTACTGAGACTTTTCTGTCTCTCTGTATCACATCTTATCCAAAGTTTTTATTGAAATTTGAAAGACTATAAAAGAAATATTACTTTCTTTTCTCAGATACCACAAAGTGCACCAAGTGCCCAGATGATCAACATCCAACTGAGAACCGAGTCCAGTGTATCCGCAAAGGAATAACCTTCCTGTCCTATGAAGAACATCTCAGCATCATCCTCATCTCCTTTGCTCTACTCTTGTTCCTAATCACAGGCTTTGTTTTATTCATATTCATTAAATATCTTGAAACTCCTATTGTCAAAGCGAACAACTGGGACCTCTCCTTCATCCTCCTGGTCTCCCTTCTGCTTTGCTTCTTATCCTCCCTGTTCTTCATTGGCCGACCAAGGAAAGCCACCTGCCTTCTCCGACAAACAGTGTTCAGCATTGTCTTCTCAGTAGCCGTGTCTTCTGTGTTGGCTAAAACAATCACAGTAGTTCTGGCATTCCTAGCCTCAAGACCAGGCAATAAAGTGAAGAGATGGCTGGGGAAGAGCTTGGCCAACTCCATCATCCTTTCTTGTTCTGCTATCCAAATTCTCATCTGTGCCATGTGGTTGGGAGTTTCTCCCCCATTTCCTGACTCTGATCTGAACTCCCAGCCTGAAGAGATTATCCTTCAATGCAACGAAGGCTCTGTCACAATGTTTTATGTTGTTCTTGGCTACATGGGCTTCCTTGCTGCCATTTGCTTCACTGTGGCTTTCCTGGCCAGGAACCTTCCTGGAGCTTTCAATGAAGCCAAGCTGATCACCTTCAGCATGCTGGTCTTCTGCAGTGTCTGGGTCTCCTTCCTCCCCACCTACCTGAGCACTAAAGGAAAATACATGGTGGCTGTGCAGGTCTTCTCCATTTTGGCCTCTGGTGCTGGACTATTGAGCTGCATCTTCTTCCCCAAGTGCTACATTATCATCCTGAGACCAGATCTAAACACTAAGGAACATCTAATGGCCAAAGCAGGGCAATGATTGTGAAATTGTTTCTTAGGCTGGTAACTTCTAATTATCCATTATTATTGGTTATATATTCTTCCTTTGGATTTCCTTGACAACTTATATTTATTAAAACTGAAGGAAATAAATATGTGAAGTTAATTATCAAGTAAAGTAATAATAAATAAATAAATAAATAAGTAAACAAAGGAACAAATAAATATTATGTTTTTTAAAACTATTGGTTTTCCTCCTTTTCCTCAGCACACATGTCAACCAATATTTGGCTTAAGCAACTCTTCAAGACAAGCGATATATGAGTCAATTCCTGGGCTTTATAGTGATGTAAGCTTGGCAGGTATCTTCAAAGATAGTTAGTGAGGTCTGAATCTCATCTCTTTCATGGTTCTTTATGAATTGGTATTTCCATGCCCCCAAGTTATGGGTTCTACTGGAAAGAAAAGAGTGAAGATGACATCGTGTTGCAGCTGCAACATCTCTCACCGGTTTTGGTGCTCCTTCTCTTTCTACTGAGGTGCTCTTTCTCAGCAATCTCCTTCTTTTCAACTCCAGATCAAGTCCCATCTTCTTCATGGCTTCCTAACTCATAGCCTCCAGTTCCAGCATCTCTGGGCTGAGGTGCTGAACAGACTTCTGGTGAGCTGTTTCCAATAGCAGACATTTATTTATTGCCTGTTACTTCCTGACAGTTTTGGCATATCAATATTCAAGTCAATGTGACTGATGTAAATTGAAGACAAAATGTATCCTGGTCTGGTTTGGGGAGTCAGTAGCTCAACCAAGCCAAGGCAGGTACAAGAAGGCCATGGGTCAACTCCCAGATTAAATGAATATGAACTTTACTAAAGGTGTCAAAAGAAAATAAGGTCATAAAGACAACACATGGATAAAAAGCATTTTAAAAAACCCTAAATCCTATGACAATTCTAGACAAAGCCAAATAACTCACTTTCCATATTTCCCAGCTTCATACCCTCATTTAGGATTCCAAAGTCTCTCAAAAGATCCCCAAAGTCTTTCCACCTTGTTTTCTATTGGCTTTCTGGTAAGTTGACTCTTATGGAGCCATAAGACTGGCTTGATCTTTAAAGAATCAGTTTCTCCTCTCTACCCCACTCCTCGCCTCCTCCCATATCCCTCACCTTCCCTTTCTTCTCTTTCTCTCTCCCTCAATCCTCCCATCTATATTTTCACCCCAATCATCTGCTAGCATCACATTTTTGCCCATCAATCACTGCCTTAGAACTGGAATCCAAATTTCCACATTTCATACGCTTAAAAGGAAAATTGCCCCACAGAATATATTTTAGAAGCAACTCATCTTGAAATTCTTTCCACACTTTGTGCTTTTATAGGGTTTCTCTCCTGGGTGAATTTTGTTAGAACTCGGGGAACAGCTCAGCCTGAAGCTCTTTCCACACACCAGGTATTGGCAGTTTCTCCTCCATGTAGACCCTTCTATGAGGAATAAGTTGCCTCTGATCAATGAAGCTTTTTCATTATCCATTCATTAATATGGGTTTTGTCCAGTGGTGGGATTCAAATATGTGAACAACCAGTTCTCTGTGTGGATGCCATTTCCAGAAGTTCGTTCTGGATCTGGGCAACAAAAAGTTAGCTACCGGTTCTGCCGAACTGGTGCGAACTGGCTGAATCCCATCACTGGTTTTGTCCTATGTGGATTGCTTCCTCTGGCCATGGACACTCCAAATCAGTCAGTCACCCAAACCCACCTGCCTCTCAGGGGTCTTGTGGTAAGGAAAAATTGGAGGAGGAAACATCATCTAGGTAATAGATGATGTAAGCATGAATATTCATACTTAATGAATATCCGCTCATCTACTCTATCTTTAAGAATGTGTTATTGTCTTAAGTAAACACACATCAGTTGCCATAGCAGTTTTTATAAAATATACTGAACTGAGAAGTGAGAACTTCAAGATCCTAATAGCACACCTTGTTTCTAGGTTTCTAATTGGCTAACACATTCCCACTCCTCCAACAATTTGTTTTTCTCACCCTTGGTCTGGGCAGAAATACTGGCCTACAATTAAAAAAATACAAATTTCAGGCAACAGATCCTTTTTCAGTTGAATCCACCACTCTGGGAACTAGTGAAGTCTCTCTGGTTCATTTGGTCACCTTATCAAAAATCTCAAGGCATTTTGAATTGATCTTGGAACTGATGACAACCCTAGATGGAAAATCAACACAAAGAGATGTCTTGCATAAAACATCTGAAGGCACAGAAAACTTTATTCCAGATACAGCTCCAGCTATGACTAAAAGTGTCAGAAAGAGGGATCGTCCTCCTTTCTCCCTTCTCCTTAGTTTTTTTTTTTTTTTAAGGAAGGGAGGGAAGACCATGGAATGGACCTCCAGCTTTCCTTCCTTCCCAGTTTGGCATTCACCTCTCACCCTTTCCCTATTATTGGAGGTGGCAAGGACAGTTGGTCTCTAGGTAGCTTCGAGAGAAGGTGGGCTCTTCCTGCAGCTCCTTAGTTGTCTGGACAGCGAAGCCTCAGGGATGCCCTCCTGCCATTTTCTATCTTGGATTATTTTCCCACTCCTATAGCGGAATGCTGAAAGCTTCCCATTTGGGGACAAGAGGATCTTATGACTTCTTTGGCTAAGGGACCAGTCTGATTCATGGCTGTTTTCCATTTTATTATCTGGATCAAGTCTTGACAGAGGATGTGAGGCATTCCAGGGATTGTTTTGCAGTGGGGTCACTACTTTTTGGATAAACCCCCAGTTCTCCCTTCTAGACCAAGCTGTCCACATTAACATCCCCCCCTCCAGATGAGAAACATAATCCATCAACAATCGACCAAGATAAACCAGAACACAGGGACTCTGAAGGAAACACTTGGATGTCTTCTGAGGTGGAGTTTCAAGCAAAGCCTCAGAGATAGGAATGTCACAGGTGTTGCACCACACCAAGTACATCTACACAACCAGAGGAACTGCCACAAGATCCCCCTAAACCAGGGGTAGGCAACCTCGGCTCTTTTATGACTCATGGACTTCAACTCCCAGAATTCCTGAGTCAGCATTCTGGGAGTTGAAGTCCATGAGTCATAAAAGAGCCGAGGTTGCCTACCCCTGCCCTAAACCAACTTCTGTGTGGTTGTGACAAGAAACCAGGTCACACCAACCACCGCTGCCACCATCTCAGCTGCAGACCTCACAGCACAATTTTATTACTTAAACCAAGAAACTTCAAAATATAATGGCTCTCATAGTATCCATATGGAAAGGCAACACAGAAAGTGTCAAGGAAACTAAAACAAAAACTTCTATCCACTCTACAATTTTCTCTCTCTTAGCCAATGATGTGATCCACATGCTGTCACTTTCCTGCCTCTTAGTCAGCTCTCATGCAAAAATTGATATTCCTAGAACAGATGGCAACTAAAAGTTCACTTCAGTTATAAGGAATTATAAAATCAGCTCCAATTTAAGATTAATGTATGGAGATCTCATTAAAAATTCTCCAAAGCACCAGAGGGCAGGACAAGAAACCATGGTTGGAAACTGATCAAAGAGAGAAGCAACCTGGAATTAAGGAGAAATTTCCTGACAGTGAGGACAATTAATCTATGGAACAGCTTGTCTCCAGAAATCATGGGCGCTCCATCACTGGAGCTTTTTAAGAAGAGACTGGACCACTAGACAGTCACTTGTTTGAGATGGTATGATGGGTTCTGCTGCTTGAGCAGGGGGCTGGACTGGAAGACCTCCAACGTCCCTTCCATCTCTATTCTATTCTATTCTATTCTATTCTATTCTATTCTATTCTATTCTATTCTATTCTATTCTATTAGAAATTCCCAGACAGGCCCTACTCTTAACATTAGGCTGGGTTGAAGGCTACTGAGTGCTTCCATGGAGATAAAGCAAAGGCAGCACTAGAGTTAAGGGTCACCAACCTAGAGTGGCACCAAACTCCATAACTCTGGGTGACCTTCCCTAGCAGCCTCTGGAGGCAAGAAGTCCCATTGAAGGACAGCAGAAGTCACTTTCCTGGCTGTTGAACTATTTCCATCCAGCATGACTTTCTGGACATGTCCTAACAGGAAGGACTAAGACCACTAGAGAACACTGCCCCAAGGGGTCTATCTGTGACTTTTCTCTAATGTGCTTTTCTCCAGCTACCCCTCCTTACATGGAAAAAGTTCAGGGTCCCAAGAGCAGACGCTCCTTCTCAGGGCAATCATCACCCTCCCTGTCTCTGAGACCTCTTCTCCTACGTCTCCAGTGACTGCCTGTGATGTAAACATAAGACTGGAGCAACATGAAAGGGATCTTGCATCAGAAAAGGATAAATATCACAGGTTATCCTTATTGTGGCTCACATTACAAAACAAACAGGAGCTGTGCTCTTGAATATATTTTCTCTCTGTTTCAGGTGAATCTTGGTTTCTCTATTTGAATCAGGAAATCCATTGGATATTCCACCCTGTCAGAGTGCTTTGAATTCTAATTCTTTTTTAGAAAGAGGAAGGAGATTGATTCCGCCCCATGAATTATGGACCTCCTGCTACTGCTTCTCTTTCTGATGCTGCTGACATCCCAGCCACTCTCTGCAAAGCTGAGACTGAAATGCCCACTGAATTTGGACTACCAGGATGGAGAAAAGCCATGGAGCTATTATAGGCCAGGAGATCTTCTCCTTGGTATAGTCATCTCTCCATCAGCAATAGCACCTGCAACATTCCCTTTCAACATGGCTCCTTCTAGTCACATTCAGCTGTAAGTCATGCGATGGATTTTCATTCCTTCCATTTGCAGTTCTAATACTCTTCTTTTTTTCTTCTTGTTTTACTTACTCTTATATTGCAGGATCTGACAAATTTTTTGAATCCTTTTGATTAACACAGCCTCTCCCTTTTGCCTTATTTTCTGAGAGTAGAAACATGAGGCAAATGAAACCTGAAAGAAGTCCACATTATTTTCCTCTCTCTGTTCAATCCTAAATTCATGACTGGAATACTGACTTTGGTTGAAAGTAATGATTGAAATGGTTCTAATTTCCTCTGCCCAACCATTTCCATATTTTTATACCTGATTGATATGCATTTTCTAATTTTTCAAGGAACAGAAGATGATTTGTTTTTAGAATAGCTTCTCTGGGTCACTTATCAAAAATCTCCTTCCTTTAATGGTGGTTCTTCTTTAATGATTGAATTATTCTGGGCTATGAATATTAATACTGCTAAAAATGATTGTATGTTTCTGATATGTTAAACCTTTTTGAGAACTATCCCCATTCTCAACACTAACAATATGAAAGAGTAATGGGTGACTATCATTTGCCTCTACTTTAGGATCAGTATTGGCTTATGTTTCAAGTACTTTGTAGAGAAAAAAAATGATTAAATGGAGAAAAAGTATTTTTGTTATTGCTATTGATGATCCTAATATTAACATGATCATGATTTTATACTAGTTTATCCTCTGAAGAGGTACTATGCATGATTTTCAATATTGAAGTGGTTGGCAAAAATCCCCAGCTCCTGCACAATCTCACACTTGGCTACAACATCCATGACAACTATGATAACACTATTGGCACTTCAGATGCCTTGCTGGACATCCTCTCTACTGGAGAAGCCAATGTTCCCAACTACAGCTGTGGAAGGAAGGAGAAGCTTTTGGCTCTTGTTGATGGAGCTATCAGAGACATCTCCATCCAGATGTCAACATTAGCCAGCACCTACAAAGTCCCACAGGTTTGTGTTTGTCCTTCCTTTTCTGTAAAGTAAGTGGGGTGTTGCTATGTCAGCAATAGATCCAACCAAGTCTTCTTTATGGAATTTAAGATTGTTATTATTATTATTATTATTATTATTAATAATAATAATATTGTGATGATCCACAATAATAATAAAGTTGGAAGGGACCTTGGAGGTCATCAAGTTCAACCCCCTGTTCAGGCAGGAAACCCTACACCATTTTGGACAAATAGCTGTCCAGTCTCTTCTTAAAAACTTCCAGCATTGGAGCATTCACCTATTCTTAATGCAGGTTGTTCCACTAGTTAATTGTTCTAACTGTCAGGAAGTTTCTCCTTAGTTCTAGGTTGCTTCTCTCCTTGATGAGTTTCCATCCATTGCTTCTTGTCCTGCCTTCAGGTGCTTTGGAGAATAGTTTGACTCCCTCTTCTTTGTGGCAGCCCCTGAGAGATTGGAACACTGCTATCATGTCCCCCCTCATCCTTCTCTTCGTTAAACTAGACATATCCAATTCCAGCAACCGTTCCTTATATGTTTTAGTCTCCAGTCCCCTAATCATCTTTGTTGCTCTTCTCTGTACTCTTTCTAGAGTTTCAGCATCTTTTTTACATCGTGTGACCAAAACTGGATGCAGTATTCCAAGTGTGGCTTTACCAAGGCATTGTAAAGTGGTATTAATAATTCACGTGATCTTGATTCCATCCCTCTCTTAATGCAGCCCAGCATTGTGTTGGCTTTTTTGGCAGCTGCAACACACTGCTGGCTCATGTCTGTACTTCGAAAAGCACTTTACTACCTTCCAAGAAATGGTGCCAAGTTAATAACACCCATCTGACCACAAAAGCCTCTTTCTCCCAAGCAGTCCATCTCCTCTCTGTTTCTGAAAGCTTTCGTGAAGTGTAGGCGCAGGGCTGTAGATCCCTCCTAAGGTTTTTTTATAGGAGCACTGTGCCCACTGGAACATCACTAGCATCAGCTTGGATGATGAAAGGTTCCTCAGGATCAGTGTGTTTAAGAACTGGTTCTACTGCAAATAATCATTTCACCATGGTATTTGTAATTGTTATAAATTAGGATTGGGATATACAGTCAGGAGGAAACAATCAAAAGAAACCTATCTTTTCATGACATCATCCCAATTGCTTAGAGGCTTCTGCTGCACATTTGTGAAATTGAGTAGAGGCTCTGTCCAGTCAAAGGATCTTCTGTACAATAGGAGTGTTCTGAAATGATGGAAAACTCACATTTTTTATATCATCTTAGCCAAAATAATGATATCCTCAGTCATGACCAAATCCCAGATTTTAAAACGGAGTCCTACGAGATTACCTTTCCTACTGATGAGAAAACATATATGTATTATGAACCTTTAGGGGCCACTAATATTAACCAACCATTTTATTAAAAATCTACAAATATGTTAGGCAATATATCAACTATTTTTTACCCTAAAGTTCTTATGATCAAATTCATTAAAAAAAGGTTTGAAGAGCAATATAGCCTGTGGAGAGGATTTTCTAGCAGCTGAACAATTCAAGAAATATCCTGACTGGTGGGACCCTCCATTGACAGATACATTTACTTCTTCTTCTTCTTGTGCCATATCCGTTATCAGACGTTGGCGATCATGTTGGCGATCCTGTTTTTATCAGCAGCCGCGTGAAAAAGCGCTGCTGAGTTTTGTCCAAACCAGTCCCTTAGATTTTGAAGCCACGATGTTCTTCTTCTGCCTGGAGCTCGTTTGCCTTCAATCTTTCCCTGGAGGAATAAATGGAGTATGCCCTATTTTTCTGGGTGCCGCGTCACATGTCTGAAATATTCTAATTTTAGTTTTTTAATTGTTTTGATGATTTCCCTTGGCTTTCCCAGGTGGCTTATCACTTCCTCATTTCTGATCTTGTCAACCCAGCTTATACGTAACAGCCGCCTGTAAATCCACATTTCAAATGCTTCTAGTCTCTTCAGGTGGCCTTCTGTCAGAGACCGACTCTCTACTTCATAGAGCAGGATAGAAGCAGATACACTTACACATATACAGCAGATGCATTTACACTTATAAATAATATCCACCATGCCCATTTTGATCAAAGATGGCGATTGTAATTCCTATATATAAAAAAGGGGAATAAAAAGGACCCTGGTAATTCCAGGCCCATTTCTCTAACAGATCTTGTGACTGAAATATATGCAAACTTCCACTTGAAAAGAATTGATAGTAGGTGGATGAAAAGTGTATTCCTTGTAGAAGAACCAGCAGTCTTTAGGCCAATGTGATCCACTATTGACAATTCTTTTGTCTTGAACCATCTAACTATAAAAATATCAGTCAGAGGAAATAATTTGCTGCCTTTATAGCATTTAACACAGTAAGCAAAGAAATTTTATGGAAGAAATTGACTGCCCTTCAAATGGAGCTCAGGATGTTGACTCTGCTCAAAGTCCTTTCTACAAGCCCTGACAGTGAGAACAATTAATCAGTGGAACAGCTTGCCTCATGAAGTTGTGGGTGCTCCGTTAATGGAGATTTTCAAAACAAGGCTGGACATTCATTTGGTCTGGATTGGTATAGGATCTCTTGCTATGGGCAGGGGGTTGGACTAGAAAACCTCCATGGTCCCTTCCATCCCATTTTTGTTCATTTGTCTGAGAGTGTGTTTGGGGCTCAATGGTGCCATGAGAAATAGGATTGATATGTACCAAAAGGTAAGAAAAAGGTGTTTTCAATATGACATTTGGGTTGCATGTGCTGTCTGGAGGACTTGGCTCCTATTCTCATAATAATTATATGATTATGGATGAGTCAAAGTCAAAAATTATGGTCTTTGGAAAATGATAGCATTGCCCTATAGGGCTAATCGATGAGGAGGCAACAGAGCAAGTTCACACCTTTCCTTCCCTGGGGGAACTTTTTTCTCTGACTGGATCTGGGCTCCCTCAACATCAAAGGAGCTCATTTAGAAGGCACAAGTGAATGCACTGTTCATTTCTTTTTTAAAAAATCAAAGCTATGTGGCTTCCTTAGACTGAATTATTAAATACAAAATACCAACGTTACCATTATGCACTTATAATGAGCTGAACTTTGGGATTTAATTTATATCACTACTATAGCAAATCTGATCATATCATCTGAGAAGTATCTTGAGGGTGCATAAAAGGATTTCCGCTGCAACTTTCAGAACAGAATTGGAAATTTATACGATTTATAAAATTGGGGCATATAATTATTTTGAATAAAATTATTGTTAAGGAAAATGATAAGAGTCCCCAAATCCTAATAGAACAAACAAATTTCATTTAAAACATTCTTGATTTTATATTGGGAACTGTCGTCTCCCTGTCTTTTTTGCCACTTGAGAAAAACCTAAAAAAATGCTGCACAAAGAATCCAAGATAGTTAAAATAGGGAAAAGTAGGGCGTCTTCAGTAAGGCTGGCACACTGAAAGGCATCAGCTGCTACAAATGTACCTTCCAAGTATTGAGTTAAAGCTTCCAAACTCCTTACAATGAATATACTTGTATTTGTGGAGCTTCAGAAATAGAAGATGTAATACATCTATTATTTTGAATGACAATTATTTAAGAAAGAGGGAGATCAATATCTTGGATTGCACTTTAGAGAAACAGTCTATTAGGATCCTAATATTTTCAAAAATGTATTTTCTCTATGCTCAGA
Source organism: Crotalus tigris (assembly GCF_016545835.1). Classification (NCBI taxonomy): domain Eukaryota; kingdom Metazoa; phylum Chordata; class Lepidosauria; order Squamata; family Viperidae; genus Crotalus; species Crotalus tigris. Next base: position 47,707 of record NW_024100397.1, on the reverse strand, counting down.
ATTCAAAAATTGTATATAATAAAGCACTTTTCGGAAGGAAATTATAGTCTATTTGTGGTAAATTCTGGGATTATAAAGAAATACTATTTTCATTCTTTATGCTTATTCTATTGTAATTATTTTTCTAAATTCTGTTTTTACGTGCAATCTTGTTAATTTTCTGTGTTTTATATTCTGTATTTTGATATGGCCTAATGACTAATGAACAGGAAATGTTCTAATATGTGCATGAGAAAAATATTGGATTTATTAAAAGCTAAAATTGGGACTTGGTAGGACCCTAAATATAACACAGAATTGCTTTTTTCAGGTCAATAATAGAATTGCTTCAGAGGCTCTGAGTGATAAAAGTCAATTCCCTTTTTTCCATCCGTTGTTCCCCAAAGAAGGGATCATGTACCCAGGAATTGTCCAACTGCTCCTTCATTTTGGATGGACCCTGATTGGTCTCTTTGCTCCAGACACAGAGAATGGAGAGAATTTCATGAGGACTTTTACTCCTATGCTTGTCAAGAATAGAATTTGTGTTGTTATATCACAACAATTCTCAACAACTGGACATACAACATTCCTCAGGGATGCCCTCTCTCAGTGGAGACAAGTCAACGTCTTCGTTCACTTCATGGAATTTGAGTCCCCTTGGGACAGGATTATTCCCTTCCATTCAGCACTTGAAGGTTTGCCAGGACCCATTGAAGGGAAAGTCTGGATCACAACAGTGGTTGGAATGTTTTCCATAAAAAAAAATAGGCATCTCAAGCACGTCCATAGTATGTGGAGCTTTACCTTTCAGCCGAAAAAGAGTTGGAAAAACCATAATGTCTTTAAACTATATCTCTTTGTGGAATCTGAATTTGAAGCTGAGTATTTTCACTGTTCTGTTTCCAAACACACCTTTTCTGTCAAAGGCCGGAGAAGATGCACCCAGAAAGCACCAGTGGAGACCCAAGAGAAAATGAATAAGATGCAGATACTAAATGATATCTATACCTACAGTGTCATAAAGATTCTGGCCCATGCCTTAAGTGCTGCATCCCAACCCCAGAGGAGAAGGAAGAAGGGCGAAGAGAGGTTGGGGGCTCCAAGGCTGCAGCCGTGGAAGGTATGGGGTCCCAACAAGGATCCATCAAACTAAATTCCTTTTCAGGGTCTTTTCTGCTCTCTGGGCTTGGTGGTTTAAGATCTTAAGCTTCTGTACAACATCTCTTACTTATCAGAAGAGTGCTGCATCCTCCATTCAACAACCAAGATCTTTTATATATTCGGAAAAAAGTTCCCAGACTTTTTTAGATTTGAAGCTCCTGTAAACTAGGACAAGAAACAATGGTTGGAAGCTGATCAAAGGGAGAAGCAACCTGGAATTAAGGAGAAACTTCCTAACAGTTTGGACAATTAACCAGTGGAACAGCTTGCCACAAAAAGTTATGGGCACTCCATCACTGGAGATTTTTAAGAGCAGACTAGAAAGTTGCTTGTCTGAAATTGTATAGGTTCTCCTGCTTGAGCAGGGGGCTGGACTAGACGACCTCCAAGGTCACTTCCAGCTCTGTTCTATTCTATTCTATTCTATTCTGTTCTGTTCTGTTCTGTTCTGTTCTATTCTATTCTATTCTATTCTATTCTATTCTATTCTATTCTATTCTATTCTATTCCATTCCATTCTATTCCATTCCATTCCATTCCATTCCAACATGGCTCTTCTGCTTGATGTCTTTCCTCAAGGCTTAAAGCAGCTCCTTTGATCTCTTCCTCCCCTTCTTTGTCCTTGACTAAATCTGATGAAAACTTTGTGCAGTGTCTTCTCCAAGTGTGGTGCCTGCAAGAGGACCTGGTATCATTCCACGGATCATTAACAAAATTATCAACAAATTAATGATACAGTTATTATCATAACATTAAAATATTACTACTATTTTATTATAATCAGTAATCATTCTACACAAAGTGTAATGTGAGAAAAACTACAAATGAAATATTAATACAGATTATAGCTGCCATTCATTACATTCATACAATCATGGATCAAGTCCTGTATGCTAACAATTAGTTAATTTCCTATTGAATTTTACTCATGCACCTCTCTCTAACACAACATACATTTTTATTTTCTGGAAGCTGTAAGGCCCTGCCTCAGCTGAATCTCTCAGGAAAGCAGAACTCTTGAAACTGGCAGTGACAGCAAGAGATGGCAGGCAGAATCTGAAGGTCCCAGGTGAAAGTGTTAGACTAAACCCCATTGTTCAAAAACCCTCCCAACTAACCAGTCCATAGGCACCAATCCACGGGTGCAAAGAGGTTGTGAGAACTCCAGAGGGAAACTGCAGTAAGATGTTCCCAGGCATCTCTTCCTTGGTGAGGCGAGGCAGATGACCTCAGGCAGCGGAACCGAGTCAACAAAGCAAAGCTAAACACACCACAGGAGAGCTCCAAAGGTCCCCCCTGCCATCAGGAGGGCAGCATCCTGACAGGGATCTATAGGGACCTGAGAGAAGCTGGGAATTTTTAAAGGAGACCAAAATAACTTTGTCCAACTGTTATTATAATTTTTGATTCACAAAATCATGATTTATCTACTTCCTTTATTAATGAAATATAGAAGAATTAATGACCAAGGTCTAATTGTTTTTTGTAACTCCCCAATTTTATCAGTAATATTAATATTTATTTGAGTATAAATTTTGAAACAGTTGTATCCACTTAATTATCTCATACCATCCAGCAGTCAATTGACTAGATCCCCATTCATCACATTGTGAAGCATTTTGTTAATTCTTTGCTAAAACAAGTTATGCCACCAGCATTGACACAATCTGTTAAGAAAATTTAATGATACGTGTGAATGAGTTTGGAGGACCAGAGAAAGAGATGCAGGAAATGATCAGATAAGATGGGGGTTTTGGGGGGGGGCAACCCGCAGCTGCATCAATAGCAGAGAAAGAAACTCAGAAAAAGTCCTCCCTAAATTTTTTGACTGTCAAAGGGATGGTGAAAGATTTGTACTTTCACACTGCAATATTTCGTTAATATTGCCTTACAACAAAGTAGAATTACTTCATCTGGTCATTTTTTCCTATCTCCTCTACCTGAATGAAGATTAGCCTTGCAACTTTCTTCTTAACAAATTACCTGCTTTCAGGTAATCACCCTATTCTTTGCAAGGAGTTTATGAATACTCTAGTTATTTGTGTATTTTGTTTACTTGATTGGTGACTTTTGCTAGATTGTTACATATGATGGACAATTTTTGTCAATTACATTTTGTCAATATACACTGTATCATTATACTACATGATTTAGAAATATTGCTGAATCTTTGTACTTCAATTTTGAAGATAATGGTAACACTTGTTCTCCCAACTCACAATGTTTGCAAGTTAAACAACCATAGAGGAAAGATTCAAATGTAAAAAAAGTGATAAGAGATAAAAAACCAAGATTTCTGCTTTTAAATTCCTGGATTTTTTTTATTCTAGTTCCATCCATTTCTAAAGAAGAGGGAATTGTACAATCTTTCCCTGCTGAAAGTGTACTTGGATCAGAATGGAGACCTAGCAGCAGATCTGGCGATCATTAGTAGGTTAGTTCTCCCCAAGGAGGATCCCTTTGACAAGCAATTGGGGAGTTTTGAAAGACAGAGACTCATAATCAACCAAGATGCTTTGTCACAATTAAAGTTACTCAACAAGGTGGGGAAAATATTGGTGTCTTTTCTCTTTTTTCCAAAGCCGTTTCAAGTGAGCTAAACCAGTCAAAAAAGTGGATAACCTTCACTGAGAATTGAATGTGTGGAGTAAAACCTCTATAATTTTCTTAGGCAGATAAGCATGCTTCAGTTCTATTGACCAAGGTTTCCCTTCTGATGCTGCCATGCTGAACCCTGTTGTAAGCTGATCCAAAATGAGATATAGGGTAATTATAATTTAGGACACAAATCATTGCCATTTAGTGTCCCTTCGGCAGTTTAATATAAGATAAAAAGGACAAGTATAGAAAATGGAAAGAGGGGCACATAACTAAGTCAGAATATCAGCAAATAGCCCAAGCCTGCAAAGATGAACTGACGAAAGCTAAGGCTCAAAATGAACTAAGGCTTGCGACCAAAGTCAAAAATAACAACAACAAAAAAGCTTCTTTCAACATGTAAAAAACAAGAAAAAAGTTAAGGAAATGATTGGTCCACTAGTGGGTGAAAGTGGCAAGAAGGTGACAAGCAACAGAGAGAAAGCAGAACTATTTAACTCATTTTTTGCATCTGTCTTTACACAAAGGGAAAAAACAGACCAACCTACCAAAAACAGTGCCACAAAAAACAGAATACAAACGCAAGTTAAGATAGGCTAGAAAACGGTAAGTGAGCACCTGTCCAGGCTAGACAAGTTCAAATCACCAGGACCAGATGGATTACACCACAAGGTCCTCAAGGAACTGGCAGATGTGATCTCAGAACCATTGAACTATATTTTTCAAAGATCCTGGAGCACTGGGGAACTACCAGAAGACTGGAAAAAATTTTGGGTCTCCCAAAATTGCAGGCCCATAGTCTGGAATGTTTTTACCTCTATAATTTTCTTAGGCAGATAAGCATGCTTCAGTTCTATTGACCAAGGTTTCCCTTCTGATGCTATCATGCTGAACCCTGTGGTAAGTTGATCCAAAATGGAGATATGGGGTGATTATTATTTAGGACACAAATCATTGCCATTTAGTGTCCTTTTGGCAGTTTAGTATCACCATAAAACTGGTGAGACAGGGTCTGATATGCTGGAGATTTTGGTGTTAATAGCTTCAGGTTCACTAGCTCTTTGTCTTCAAATATCAAAGGTGAAGGAAATTCTGTTGACCAGTCCCTGAGTTCAGATTTGGATTGAATCTGAGGAAAGGGAATTCAGAGTGGATGGAGGTCCTGTTGGTCCAATTGTTAAATAAGCTTCATCTTGCCTTGATTGGAGTCAGGAGTCTCCCAAAATTGCAGGTTCAGAGTCTGGGATGTTTTTAATCAGCTGAGAACGTGCTTATAGCTGCCTCTCTCTAACCTCCCTGGGATAGTGGAGTTTAAGAAGGAGATCCAGTTGACATGAAATAATAATGACTGGTCTTATGTGAGCTCAATCATGGATCGATTGATTAAGTTTATTTTCTGCCCATCTCACCATGATAATGTCTTGAAAACTGAAGTGCTGAAGTATCGCTTTGGTGAAAAAAAATCTTGATATCAGAAATAGTAAGAGACAATTTCGACTGAAATATTGCTTAGATATAGGCAGTGGCTTGTAAGAGTGCACTTCATCTGAAAATTCATTGAATGCAATTGTTTATCTTTATTGTTAGCTTCATTAGGACACACTGAGAGGCTACAAATCGAATTGATAATAAATATGGGTGTGTATTTCCCTGTCACATTGTGTCACCTAATTGTATTCTTTCAACAGAAAGGACCTTATGTTGAATATCCCTTCCACACAGAGCTCACACTCATGACCCTTGTGGTGCACCAAAAGATCCCTGACTCACCCTTTTTGAAGGACAAATTCTTATGATTTCACCTCCACCTCATCTCACTATAGTTTTAGAAACTAGTGAGAAAGTTTTAGTTTTAGTTCACCAGCATGACAGCCATATAAACTGAAGAAATATATATATACTGTACAAAGAATATCTTTAAGATTGACAGTCCTTCTCTGTAAGGAAATTTCTCTTTTTATTTTAAATAGGAGATAATTTTGGACTGCTTTCAAAGGGAAGCAGCTTTGCAATGTTTTGTGTACTCCAGAAGAAACCTTTCCAGATCCTACTGATCAAAAGTTTCTTTCTTCATCACAGTTTTATTCTATTTCAATAAATCCAATGAAATGAATATTGAATAAATCTTTTACAATACGTTTATTCTAAAATTTAGTATTTTAGATATTATATTTAAAAATCAAGCATATATGAGGAATGCATGTTAATTCCACTATGAGGAGGGAAACACTGGTTATCACTTAATGCTTAAATGTTTTCTCAATTTCATCCCTCCAAACGTTGTTAAGTAGAAAGTTACTGTATTGTAATCTGATAAGTCACAAGAAAAAGGGAGGAGCTGAATGAGGCATCTGCCTGCAATTGTATCTCCTGCAACCATGTGGAAGTGGTCAGAGATTTCATATTTGCCTACATGAAGCCCAGAGACGACTTGGCTGATGTTCGTGTCTACCTCCATTTTACATGGATGGTGAGTCCTGACATATTTTCTTTGGCATTTCTTCTTTTTCTGTTTAGTCTCTGCCTCAGTCTAAATGTGTGGAAAAATGCCATCCTGGTTTTGTCAAGCAGGCTCGAGAAGGAGAGCCATTTTGCTGCTACAACTGTGTTCATTGTCCAGAGGGGACCATCTCCATTCAGGAAGGTGCGTGACACCACAGGGAAACTTTAATCAATATGCATGTTAAAGACACATGTAAGTTTGATTGTTTTGTTCTCAATTTTAATGGTGTCATATTTCTTCTATAATGGGAAGAATAAGAAAAATATCTTGAAGGATGAGGTAAGAACAAGGATGTTGTAGATTGCATGGGAAATCTCTCTTTCAGTTTGGAGGTTTCTGTCCATATTTATCTTTCTTAGAAATATCTGTATTCTTTGTAACTTGAGGAAGGATTTTAGACCAATGGGTTTGTTTAGCTAAACCAATTTTACATTACAGGCTGATAGATACATCGATCCATCATTCATTTAATCAGTTAATCTTTAGTAAGATCATATATCCTTATACGTTGCAATATCTAATTGAGAAGAACAATAGAGGTAGAGATGTTGAGTTAAAGGAACAATGAAAACCAAACAGAGGATTTGGGATTAACCTGGAATTTACAAATAGTTCAGAATGCAAAGGCATGCACAGTGTTGAGTTTCCATGTGTTCTTCCATAGGACACCCCTACTGTGCAGGCTCCACAGAATCCCAGTTTCTTTCCAGGTGCAATTAAATTCAACTTTCAGACCCTCCATGAGACAGAACCAGGGTATCTGCAGTATTTCCTCTCCTTGAGGATATCTGCGTGTGTATTGCGGATTTTTTTGCTGTTGTAGTGTAAGTATATTCCATTTACTGAGACTTTTCTGTCTCTCTGTTTCACATGTTATCCAAAGTTTTTCTTGAAATTTGAAAAACTACAAAAGAAATATTACTTTCTTTTCTCAGATACCACAAAATGCACCAAGTGCCCAGATGATCAATATCCAACCGAGAACCGAATCCAGTGTATCCGCAAAAGAATAACCTTCCTGTCCTATGAAGAACATCTCAGCATCATCCTCATCTCCTTTGCTCTACTCTTGTTCCTAAACACAGGCTTTGTTTTAGTCATATTTATTAAATACTTTGAAACTCCTATTGTCAAAGCCAACAACCGGGACCTCTCCTTCATCCTCCTTGTCTCCCTTCTGCTTTGCTTCTTATCTTCCTTGTTTTTCATTGGCCGACCAAGGAAAGCCACCTGCCTTCTCCGACAAACAGTGTTCAGCATTGTCTTCTCAGTAGCCGTGTCTTCTGTGTTGGCCAAAACTATCACAGTAGTGCTGGCATTCCTAGCCTCAAAACCAGGTAATAAAGTGAGAAGATGGTTGGGGAAGAGCTTGGCCAACTCCATCATCCTTTCTTGTTCTGCTGTCCAAATTCTCATCTGTGCCATGTGGTTGGGAGTTTCTCCTCCATTTCCTGACTCTGATCTGCACTCCCAGACTGAAGAGATTATCCTTCAATGCAACGAAGGCTCTGTCACCATGTTTTATGTTGTCCTTGGCTACATGGGCTTCCTTGCTGCAATTTGCTTCACTGTGGCTTTCCTGGCCAGGAACCTTCCTGGAGCTTTCAATGAAGCCAAGCTGATCACCTTCAGCATGCTGGTCTTCTGCAGTGTCTGGGTTTCCTTCCTCCCCACCTACCTGAGTACTAAAGGAAAATACATGGTGGCTGTGCAGGTCTTCTCCATTTTGGCCTCTGGTGCTGGACTATTGAGCTGCATCTTCTTCCCCAAGTGCTACATTATTATCCTGAGACCAGATCTAAACACCAAGGAACATCTAATGGCCAAAGCAGGGCAATGATTGTGAAATTGTTTCTTGGGCTGGTAACATCTAATTATCCATTATTATTGGTTATATGTTCTTCCTTTGGATTTACTTGACAACTTATGTTTATTAAAACTGAAGGAAATAAAAATGTGAAGTTTATTAGTTAGATGAAGACTAAAGATAATCATCAAATACATTAATAATAAACAAATTAAAAACAAACAAATGAATAACTATTATATTTTTTAAACTATTGGTTTTCATCCTTTTCCTCAGCACAGATATCAATATTTGGCTTAAGCAACTCTTCAAGACAAGAGATACAGTGTATGAGTCATTTCTTGGGCTTTATAGTGGTGTAAGCTTGGCAGGTATCTTCAAAGCTAATTAGTGAGGTCTGAATCTCCTCTCTTTCATGGTTCTTCATGAATTTGTATTTCCATTCCCCCAAGTTATGGGTTCTACTGGGGATAAGAGAGTAAGTGAAGATGACATGGTGTTGCAATTCTCTCACCAGTTTTGGTGATCCTTCTCTTTCTCCTGAGGTGTCTTTCTCAGCAATCTTCCTTCATTTCAGCTGCAGAACAAGTTCCATCTTCTTCATGGCTTCCTCTTTCACAGCCTCCAGTTCTAGCTTCTCTGGGCTGAGGTGCTGAACAGACTTTCTGACTTGGAGTGAGGAATTTCCAGTAGCAGACATTTATTTATAGACTGTAACTTCCTGACAGGTTTGGCATATTGGTATTCAAGTCAATGTGACTGAAGAGGATTGAAGATAAAATTCATCCTGGTCTGGTTTGGGGAGTCAGTAATTCAATCAATCTAAGGCAGCTACAGAAAGGCCATGGGTCAACTCCCAGACTGAAATGAAAATCAACTTTACTAAAAGTGTCAAAAGAAAATACTCTAAGAATAGAACAAAACAGAACAGAATTGGACGGGACGGGGCGGGACAGGGCAGGATGGGACAGGACAGAACAGAACATGTTGGAATTGAATCGAATCAAATAGAGCAGAACAGAACAGAATAGAATTGGAAGGGACCTTAGAGGTCTTCCAGTCCAGCCCCCTGCTCGAGCTGGAGAACCTATACCATTTCAGACAAGCAACTGTTTAGTCTCCTCTTAAAAACCTCCAGTGATGGAGTGCCCACAACTTCTGGTGGCAAGCTGTTCCACTGGTTAATTGTCCTCACTGTCAGGAACTTTTGTCTTAGTTCCAGGTTGCTTCTCTCTTTTGTCAGTTTCCAACCGTTGTTTCTCGCCTGCCCTCTGCTGCTTTGGAGAATAATTTGACCTAACCCCCTCTTTCTTGTGGCACTTCCTCAAATACTGGAATGCTGCTATTATGTCGCCCCTATTTCTTCTTTCCTTGAGACTGGCCTCACCCAAGAAAGGGAGACTGTTTGAGAATCAGTGCTGGGCTGCATTAACAGAGGGATAGAATCGAGATCACGTGAAGTATTAATACCACTTTATAATGCCACACTTGGAATACTGCATCCAATTTTGGTCACCGCGATGTAAAAAAGATGTTGAGACTCTAGAAAGAGTACAGAGAAGAGCAACAAAGATGATTAGAGGACTGGAAGCTAAACCATATAAGGAAAAGCTGCTGGAATTGGGTATGTCTAATCTTAAAAAAGAGAAGGGCGAGGGTGGACATGATAGCAATGTTCCAATATCTCGGGTGCTGCCACAAAGAAGAGGAGTCAAGCTATTTGCCAAGGTGCCTGAAGGCAGGATAAGAAGGAACAGATGGAAACTCATCAAGGAGAGAAGCAACCTAGAACTAAGGAGAAACTTCCTGACAGTTAGAACAATTAACCAGTGGAACAACCTGCCTCCAGAAGTGGTGAATGCTCCAATACTGGAAGTTTTTAAGAAGAGACTGGACGGCCATTTGTCCGAAATGGTATAGGTTTCCTGCCTGAGCAGAGAGTTGGACTAGATGGCCTCCAAAGTCCCTTCCAACTATATCATCATCATTATTCTTATTCTTATTCTTCTTATTCTTCTTCTTATTATTATTATTACTATTATTACTACTATTAAATCATGCATGGGCAGGGCCCCAAAAGAAGTGCACACTCCTCTGCGGAGTTGGCATGAAATACTCCCCCTCAAAGCTGCAGCCCCCCCACCCCAGACAGAAAATATTCCCCCTGCCACTTTCTCCGCTTCTCGCTCTGCTCGGAACTATCCCCTCCATCAGGCGAAGTCAAGGGAGACTCTGCCCGGAGACTGATGACGCTGCAGAAGGGAGGATTCTCATTGATACTTCCACTTTTCTGAGCCCTCCCAATTACGAAGTCCCATAAAAACGCCCCTTCCCCCCACACAGACCCCCCTGATCCCACCTCTGGGGCTGGGAGACTCCACATCTTTCTCCCCTCTCTTTGGGGGCGCTTGTGGGGCAGCATCCATGGGCCCCCTTGATGCTGCTGCTGATGGGGGCACTGGCCCACATCCCTGGAAGCCAAGAGGGGAAGGAGACCCCTGGTAAGGAAAGGGGCTGGGGGAGGAGGAAAGTGGCTGGGGGAGGATATGGTTGGGAAGCCCCCCTGATACTAGTGGGGTGAGGGAGGGATGAAAGCTGCTGGATCTCCAGACGTGACTTTGGGAAACAGATCAAGGTAAAGAGTGGTGGAACTCTGCAACAGCCTATATCTCTGTGTGATCTCCTCCCCTTTCTCCTCACATCCCCCCCAGGATGATGCAGAGGGACCTGCTCTTTCCCGATTATAGCCGAGGTCTTGCAAAACCAGCCGAGTGGACACCAATTTGCTAAACACAGGCAGAATAAAATAAACTAGTTGCTCTGTGTAGAAGCAGCAGGAAAACTCCAACCCTGATCATGATCATAGGATCATAGGTCATCCAGCGAGTTTCAAGTCCTCATGAAGGCTGTGGACAGGCCAATGAAGTTGGGGTCCTGGAAGGCCAGGAGGGCTGCAGGAGGTTGATGTCCCTTCCTGTCAAGGGCAGGGCGGGCGTGCTGGAAAAGAGGAAGGCAGGTGGAGGCCCTACACAATGCAGCTCAGGCAGCCTCAGGCATGGTTGGAAAAGGTCTCTTGGAGGGAGGAGTCCTCCTGGCGGATGAGAAGGGTGGGAGAGCAGCAGTGACATCACAGCAGAGGGGGGTTCCATGCTGGGGCAGGGTGCAAGTCAAGGCTCCCCTTTTGGTTGGCAGCACTGATGGTCAGCCAGGAACCCCCACAGGAGGTGAGTCTCAGTCACTTGCAGGCTAGGAGAGCTCATCCGAGTCCAGGGAGTTTGCAATCCTCTTTGCTCTTGGCCAACCTCAGCACACCCAGCATTGGTGGGACCCCCTCAGTCCCCTTTGCAAGAATCAGTTGCTGAGCCCCTGCAAGTGTGTTGTGTGAGTGTCCCACCAGGTGGGTGAGCTGAGTGAATCAATCTCCACTGACCATCATGGAAGCGTAGGCTCTCTTTAACCTAGATTCAGTAGAAACCCTCTTTCCTGAGCAGTGTGGACTCATCAACTGAATTAATGGGTGAAGTTCACAGCTCATGTTTAGGTCATCCAGGTTTTTTCAGGCATTGCTGCAGGAGTTTTAGCAAGCTGGACACATCTCAGCCTGGCACTGACCACAGGGAGGGGCAAAGATGTCGGGCTTAAGAGGGAACAAGATTAAAAGTGGCTTCTTTCTCCCTTGCATCTCCAAACACACCTCAAAGGAGTGGGGGACCCATCTTTGATCGGCCATAAAGCCCCTGACAATATGGACTGGGATCTTAAAATATGTTTATCTCATTTCATACAGTCCAATAGTTGGGATCCTTCTCCTGTGCAAATGTATGTAGCAGATCATCATGCTAAGCCAGTATCTAAATTATATAGATTTTGGCATGGTACATTAGGCCAACATAGCAGTTCTATTTCCTTAACCTAAAAGTTCAAGGTGTTGGGTGAACTTACCCAGAAGTTAAGGGTGTTGTGTGAACTCACCTAGATTTACCCCAAACCATCTATATGATGGCCAATACAGTATGTCTGCACAGAGAATTTGAAACTTTTAAAGCAGTGGTTCTCAACCTTTTTAATGCGACCCCCAAATGGTCATAAGTTGAGGACTACTCAACCGATCGTAAGTCGACTACTCAACTGCCGCAGCACCGTTTGCAGAATGTGACTGTTGGTGGGCTCAGCAGGGCAGAGACAGCCTGGACAATTCCTATTGGCTTTTGAAAGCTAATAGAATTAGACTCTATTCAAGAGAGTCTATTCTATTGGCTTTCAAAAGCCAATAGAATAAAAGGGAGTAGCACAGCTAAGGAAAAGGGGGAAAAAATGGCAGACTGCGTTGTTTGGCGACCCCCGTGAAATGATAATTCGACCCCAAATGGGGTCCCGACCCACAGGTTGAGAACCACTGGTTTAAAGGATCTGCTTTTGGATTCAGGGTCCATGGCTATCCAGCACAGCAACATTGACAGGATGAGAGAAGCATTGCGTCTCTTCACAAGCCATTGCTGTGCCTGGCTCTGTTCTTGCAAGCCCAGCCAGGTGGCCTCCAACTCCCTAAAATTGGGCCGATTTTTGGAAGCTGGTTGTGCTGCAGAGAGGTGACAAGAATCTCCCCATGCTGACAAGGAGAAGGGGTTTCAAGTCCTCATGAAGGCAACTGGGGGGAACGGGGCAATGAAGCACGGGTCCTGGAGAGCAAGGAATGACTGAGAGGCTATAGGATGCCTGTGGGCCTTCCTGGCAAGGGCAGGGAGGGGGCTCTGGAAGAGAGAAGGGGAGGCAGAGCCCCCAAACCAATCCAGTCAGGGCAGCCTTGGGTGGGATCAGAAACCTCTCTTCTGAGGGAGGGGCCCTCCTCACATATGGGGGGGCTGTTTCGCATCACTAACATCACAGTCAGCATGGTCAACACAGAGCAAAATTTTCTTTGCTTCCTTCCTTCCTTCTTTCTATTCTTTGACTCTCTAGAGTCAAAATAAGTAACTTACTTAAGTAAGTAAATTAAGATTTTGAACCAACCTAGAACTAAGGAAAAATTTCCTAACAAAACAATCAGTGGAACAACTTGCCTTCAGAAATTGTGGGTGCTTCAACACTGGAGGTTTTTAAGGAGAGATTGGACAACCATTTGTCTGAAATGGTAAATGGTGAGGTTTCCTCCTTCAGCCAGGGGTTAGACTAGAAGACCTCCAAGGTCCCTTTCAATTCTGCTCTTCTGTTTCAGGCATGCAGTATATTTATCAAAGTGTTAACGGGGATAGAGATTTGAGGGCAGAGGTGGGGAGTTTAGTTTTAGCACCTAATTTGGGGGACGGGGCAGTGCAAGATGAAAAAGTTTGTCTCTTCCAGCTTTTTTTGTGTTCTTTATTGAAGAAATGTGGGGTTTGGGGGAGTGAGGGGGGGTCAAAGCCAGGAAAAGGTTTGAGGAAGCTCATCTGAAGCTGCCCCATCGTCATGCAGGGTCCGGTTTCCCAAGCCCAGCAAGAGCCAGGAGAGCTTTGCAGTCTCCCAACAGCCAGAGGATCAGGGTGGGAAGCTCCAAAAGCAGCCGCCATTTCTACAAGGACTCCTCGGAGTATTCAAAATGGAGGCCACTTCCGGCAGGCCTGAGGATCGGGCCCAAGCACTGCAGGGTCCCCTTGGGGCAGGATCGAAGGGGGAGAGGCTTCCAGCCAGAGGGGAAGATGTTACCCAGCCACATCTGGAAGGCCGCAGGACCCCCAACTCTTCTCTGCGTTAAAGAGGGGCTTGGTGGGGGCACAAGGGAGTCAAGGAGGGGCTGAAGAAAGAGCTCCCATTTGGGGAAAGGAGATGGAAAAGGGGGGGTCTTTGAGGGGGGTGACCCCAGCAGGCAGCAACATGGCTGCATTGGCATTCAGCTCTTATTTCCCCCAGGGTGGCCCACTTTGGTGTGAAGGAAGACAGACAGCCCTGATCCTGAGTGGGGAGGGAAGTCCCAAGTCTGAAATCTCCCAGTGGGGCTTTTTGCCTAAAGCCAAGTTCTCCCCCAGGAAAGATTTCCATTTTGGGCCTCCCGGGTCAGAGAGAGAAGCAGAGAACTGCAGCTGGTTCCATCTGTCTCTGCCCAAAGTCTCCCTGGAGGATTCGGCCAAAGAGCAGAGCGGAAACTTTGAGGATAATAATAATAGTAATAATTCTCCCTCTCACCAGAGATCCCAGCTAATTCAACTAGTTCTGGACTCAGAGTTTGTTGGGCCCTTCTCTGGAGAGGAATGGAAGGGGAATAATCCCCAGAGGATTCAAAATGATAGGGCAGAGCTAGAATTAAATCTCTCAGCAAGAATTGAGAGGTTGGGAAGCTCCATGCTTGAAATTGGCCCCAGAGGGAATACACGGCACCTGTGGCTGAAGAAAAAGAAATCTGATATTTGTGGGCACAGCGGTTAAAGAGAAAACCCCGGGGACGACTTAATGCCTGAACATGTCACGGAACTGGAATAGCTTCCTACTGAGTTAAAAACAAAGTTTACTTTATTTTGAAAGTTAATGTCGAAGGGCAGCAATAGAAAAAGACTGATGCAATAGTGAGACCAGGATAAAATAAATAAATAAAAATCTGCTAGTTAAAAACTAGTCATCAGGACATGACATAATTAAAAAAAATCACACCCATGTACAGAGAATGAGAGAGAGAGAAATGAGAGAAATAAAGGATGCCTTTCACCGCATGTAAGGAAGAAAGGGAGGGAAGGACCCATGTTCCACTGCCACTCCCTTCCACACATGGGGCCCTGAGGGGGGAAAGCAAAGCCCAGACGTGTCACGTTGCCCATAGAAAAGGCTCAGGAAGGAGGAGGGGAACTGGGGGAACCCTTCACTCCCCCCATTCTGGGAAGAGGCTAGTGGGGATGATGGGCTTTGGAGTTGCATTTCAGGGGGAGAGGCAGCCAAGGGGGGTTTGTGAGGCTCCGGTTCCCCTTCGTGTCTTTCCAGGAAAGGCTCCTGGGGGGGAGAAGCCATGCAGGGCCTGGGTCTCCCAAGGGGGATCCGGCTTTGCTGGGGAGGGAAAGGCCGGGGGGGGTCCCCCTGGAGGGGCCCTCTGGGTCTCTGAGGAAGGGGCATCCTGGGGGTCCCTCCTGGCCCCCAAAGTCCCTCCGGCCGGGCTCTCCTGGGCAGCCCCTGCCCCCCCTTGCGCAAGCCCCCCCGGAGGAGAAGCCCTCCATTGCAGGGATTTCTGGGTGGGGGGAAAGGCCCTTCCAGGACTCCGGCCTCCCCTCCCTCTGCATCTCTGGCAGTTTCTGCCTCTTTCTCATCACAGGAAAAACTCTCTAATTCTCTCTCCTTATTGGACGTTTTCCTCTCCCCCCCCCTTTGTCTTTGCTCCTTCAGCCTCTTCTCCAGGAGTCTGATTGGTGGCTGAGCTCCCAGGCAACCGTTGTCTCTGCCCTCCTGCCTGATTGGCTGCTGCTAGGTTGCCACGACGACAGGGGCAGGCCAGGACTAAAGGCAGCCACTAGGGAGAGAGAGGGGCGGGGCTTTTTTCTTGGCTCAGAAGTGGAGGAGTTGAAGGCAAAATCTTCTCTTTGAGGAAACTCTGATCAGATGCAGCCCAGAGTGGGAGAAAATGAAAGAGTATTTAAATATATATCTATATCTCTATATTATCTATATTATCTATATCATCTATATCTCTCTATCTCTATCTCTATATCTATATCTATATCTATATCTATATCTATATCTATATCTATATATCTATAATTAAAATGAAAGTATTTAAATATATCTATATTTGTATATGTATCTCTATCTCTCTATCTCTCTATCTCTTGTTGTTGTTGTTGTTAATTGCGAAGTCGTGTCCGACCCATCGCGACCCCATGGACAACTTTCCTCCAGGTCTTCCTGTCCTCTACCATCTTCTGGAGTCCATTTAAGTTCACACCTACTGCTTCAGTGACTCCATCCAGCCATCTCATTCTCTGTCGTCCCCTTCTTCTATTGCCCTCAATCTTTCCCAGCATTAGGCCCTTCTCCAGTGAGTCCTTCCTTCTCATTAGGTGGCCAAAGTACTTGAGTTTCAACTTCAGGATCTGGCCTTCTAAAGAGCAGTCGGGGTTGATCTCTTCTAGGACTGACCGGTTTGAACGCCTTGCAGTCCAAGGGACTCGCAGGAGTCTTCTCCAGCACCATAGTTCAAAGGCCTCAATTCTTTGGCGCTCAGCCTTTCTTATGGTCCAACTTTCACAGCCATACATTGCAACTGGGAAAACCATGGCCTGGACTATACGCACTTTTGTTGGCAGGGTGATGTCTCTGCTTTTTAGTATGCTGTCTAGATTTGCCATAGCTTTCCTCCCCAGGAGCAAGCGTCTTTTAATTTCTTGGCTGCAGTCCCCATCTGAGGTGTGATCTTGGAGCCCAGAAAAATAAAATCTGTCACTACCTCCATTTCTTCCCCATCTATTTGCCAGGAATTGAGAGGGCCGGATGCCATGATTTTGGTTTTCTTAATGTTGAGTTTCAAGCCAACTTTTGCACTCTCCTTCTTCACCCGCATCAAGAGGCTCTTTAGTTCCTCTTCACTTTCTGCCATTAGAGTGGTATCATCTGCATATCTTAGGTTGTTGATATTTCTCCCGGCAATCTTAATTCCAACTTTTGATTCATCTAGCCCTGCCTTTCTCATGATGTGCTCTGCATATAAGTTAAATAGGCAGGGCGACAGTATACAGCCTTGCCGGACTCCTTTTCCAATTTTGAACCAATCAGTGGTTCCGTGTTCGGTTCTCACTGTTGCTTCTTGACCCGCATATAGGTTTCTCAAGAGACAGATGAGATGGTCTGGTACTCCCATCTCTTTAAGAACTTGCCACAATTTGTTGTGATCCACACAATCAAAGGCTTTTGCATAGTCAATGAAGCAGAAGTAGATGTTTTTCTGGAACTCCCTAGCTTTCTCCATGATCCAGCGTATGTTGGCAATTTGATCTCTAGTTCCTCTGCCTCTTCGAAATCCTGCCTGTACTTCTGGTAGTTCTCGATCCACATACTGCTGGAGTCTAGCTTGTAGGATTTTAAGCATAACTTTACTAGCATGTGAAATGAGTGCAATGGTGCGATAGTTTGAACATTCTTTGGCATTGCCTTTCTTTGGAATTGGAATGTAAACTGACCTTTTCCAATCCTGTGGCCACTGTTGAGTTTTCCAAATTTGCTGGCAAATTGAGTGTAGCACTTTTACTGCATCGTCTTTTAAGATTTTGAATAGCTCAGCTGGAATACTGTCACCTCCACTAGCTTTGTTGTTGCTCAGATTTTCTAAGGCCCATTTTACTTCACATTCTAGGATGTTTGGTTCGAGGTCAATGACCATCTCATTGTGGTTATCTGGGATGTTAAGCTCATTCTTGTATAGTTCTTCTGTGTAGTTTTGCCATCTCTTCTTAATCTCTTCTGCCTCTGTTAGGTCTCTGCCATTTTGGTCCTTTATCATGCCCATCTTTGCATGAAACGTTCCCTTCATATCTCCAATTTTCTTGAAGAGATCTCTGGTCCTCCCTATTCTGTTGTTTTCTTCTATTTCTTTGCACTGTTCATTTAAGAAGGCATTCTTATCTCTTCTAGCTACTCTCTGGAATTCTGCATTCAATTGGGTGTATCTTTCTCTTTCTCCTTTGCCTTTCGCTTCCCTTCTTTCCTCAGCTATTTGCAAAGCTTCCTCAGACAGCCATTTTGCTTTCTTGCATTTCTTTTTCTTTGGGATGGTTTTAGTTGCTACCTCTTGTACAATGTTGCGAACTTCCATCCATAGTTCTTCAGGCACTCTGTCTATCAGATCTAATTCCTTAAATCTATTTGTCACCTCTACTGTATATTCATTAGGAATATGATTTAGTTCATACCTGAGTGGCCTAGTGCTTTTCCCTACTTTTTTCAATTTAAGCCTAAATTTTGCAACGAGAAGCTCATGATCTGAGCCACAGTCAGCTCCTGGTCTTGTTTTTACTGACTGTATAGAGCTTCTCCATCTTTGGCTGCAGAGCACATAGTCAATCTGATTTCTATGTTGACCGTCTGGTGATGTCCATGTGTAGAGCCGTCTCTTGGGTTGTTGGAAAAGAGTGTTTGTTATGACCATCGTATTCTCTTGACAAAATTCAATTAGCCTGTGCCCTGCTTCATTTTGTACTCTAAGGCCAAACTTGCCTGTTATTCCAGTTATCTTCTGGCTTCCTACCTTAGCATTCCAATCCCCCATGATGATAAGGACATCATTTTTTGGTGTTAATTCTATAAGGTGCTGTAGGGCTTCATAGAACCGGTCAATTTCATCCTCTTCAGCACCAGTGGTTGGGGCATAGATTTGGACTACTGTGATATTGAATGGTTTGCCTTGGATTCGAATTGAGATCATTCTGTCATTTTGGGGATTGTATCCCAGTATTGCTTTTCCTATTCTTTTATTGACTATGAAGGCTACTCCATTTCTTCTGAGGGATTCTTGCCCACAGTAGTATACCTGATGGTCATCTGAGTTAAATTCACCCATTCCTGTCCATTTTAGTTCGCTGATTCCTAAGATGTCGATGTTCAGTCTTGTCATCTCTTTTTTGACTACGTCTAGCTTGCCTTGATTCATGGATCTTACATTCCAGGTTCCTATGGAGAAAAAATCTTTACAGCATCGGACTTTCCTTTCACCACCAGATATATCCACAGCTGAGCGTCCTTTCGGCTTTGGCCCAGTCGCTTCATTCTTTCTGGCGCTACTAGTACTAGCCCTCTGCTCTTCCCCAGTAGCATATTGGACACCTTCCGACCTGAGGGGCTCATCTTCCAGCGTCATATCTTTTTTTCCTTTTAGTACTGTCCATGGGGTTTTCATGGCAAAGATACTGGAGTGGTTTGCCATTTCCTTCTCCAGTGGATCACATTTTGTCAGAACTCTCTGCTATAACCTGTCCGTCTTGGGTGGCCCTGCACGGCATGGCTTATAGCTTCATTGAGTTACGCAAGCCCCTTCGCCACGACAAGGCAGTAATCCATAAAGGGGACAAGGCAGTAATCCATAAAGGGGTTCTATCTCTATCTATCTCTATATATCTATATCTATATATATCATCTCTATCTCTATATCTATCTCTATATCTATATATCTCTATCTCTATCTCTATCTCTATCTCTTATATCTCTATCTCTATCTATCTCTATATCTTTATATTTAAAATGAAGGAAAAATTCAAGACTTTGACAGAAGGAAAATATGAAATGGAAACTAAAAACAGATAAAAAGGAGGAAGATGCAGTGAAATTGGATAGAATAGAAGAGAGCTGGGAGGGACCTTAGAGGTCATCTAGTCCAGGCAGGAGACTCTATACTCTTTCGGACAAATGGCTGTCCAGTCTCTTCTTGAAAACTTAAAAACTGTTGGAGCATTCACAGATTGCATTCACAGAGGCAGGTGGTTCCACTGGTTAATTGTTCTAACTGTCAGGAAATTTCTCCTTAGTTCCAGGTTGCTTCTCTCCTTGGTTCGTTTCCATCCGTTGCTTCTTGTCCTTCCAGGTTCTTTGGAGAATAGCTTGACTCCCTCTTCTTTGGGGCAGCCCCTGAGACAAACCCCTGACATTAAAGGAAATAGAGTGGATAAAGAGCTTATAGAATTTAGAGAGCTGAAATAGAAAACACTTTGTATTAAGATTAATTTTGCTATTAGTTGAAAGCACTTATATTTTACCATTCATTTTTGAACAAATGTGAAAGCTTTCCTTGTGTGAAAGGAAAATGTCTCCCCAGCCACTGTGGAGAGAATAACAGAATAACAGAGTTGGGAGGGACCCTGGAGGTCATCTAGTCTAACCCCCTGCCCAGGCAGGAGACCCTATGCCCTTTCAGACAAATGGCTGTCCACTCCCTTCATGCTATGGAAGGATTGGGGCTCTCGGGGCCTTGCGGATGTAGTTCAGTAACAACTCTCCCTCTGGCTGGAAGCTAGAGCCATGGGGGGTCCCACAGAATAGCAGGAGGGGCACCACTAGGACCCCCAGCCAGGGTGGTTAGCAATTATGATTCTACTACACAAATTGTGGCAGCTCTGTGGGTGTCAGTCTAACACTTGTTGTCCTGAGCCAAACATTATTTGAGACCTTTTCTTATGAATGGGATTCCTTTCCTATAGAAATTGTCCCTCTTCTGAATTTATTTTTCAGGAATGTCATTCAATGTATTTTAATTTAATGTGTCTCAAGGAATGTAAATGTTGATAGTCCATAGTTTGGGACTATCTATGTGCAAAACAGAGAAAAAATGAATTATTATTAGTACTCATGATATGAAAGGCCATTCAACAGATTATGATGGATGCCCTAAAATTATATACAAAACTCTTTCAAAGTTATGATGTTTGCAATGCCCTTGAGGTCATTAGCCCTTTAGACTGACCAGTGGGATGCTGCAGTGCCCTCCCTCTCTCCCCCTCCGATCTCTCCCCCAACAAGACCCTGCAGTGCTTGGGCCTGATCCCCATGACTGCCGGAAGTGGCCACCATTTTCAATACTCCGACGAGTCCTTGTAAAAATGGCAACTGCTTTTGAAGTTTTCCACCCTGATCCTCTGGCTGTTGGGAGACTGCAAAGTTCTCCTGACCCTTGCTAGATTTGGGAAACCGGACACTGCGTGCTTCCTTCCCTCTGGGCACAACTAGGCTTCAGGGTGACATGGCAGGTAACATCATGGACAAGAGAAGCCATGTTACACATCCACCTGGCATTCAGAAAGAACAGCCAGTACCTGGAGCCACCAAAGATCTGGTAGACAGGCACTGAGAGTGGAAGCTGAGGACAATACAGTGGGAGCACTTTCCAATGATGGACCTGGGATATTGGTCATCCTGTGCTCCTCATTGTAAGGGTGGACCTGCCCATCCCATCAGCTCCCCCTGTCACTCAACCCCCCTCCCCCAGTTCTCCCTTCTAGGCCAAGCTGTCCATATTAACATCCCCCCTCCAGATAAGAAACATAATCAACAATCGACCCAGATAAACCAAAACACAGGGACTCCCAACTATAAGCACTTGGAAGTCTTCTAGGGAGAACAAAGAAAGCCTCAGAGATGGGAATGTCACAGGAGTCGCAAAACACCAAGTGCATCTACACAACCAGAGGAACTGCCACCAGGTCCCCCTAAACCAACCTCCGGGTGGTTGTGGCAAGAAATCAGGTCACATCATCCACTGCACTCTGGGCACTGCCACCATCTTAACTGCAGACCTAACAGCACAATTGTTTTATTTAAACCAAGAAATGTCAAAATTTAATGGCTCTCATTGTATCATTATGGAAAGACAACACAGAAAGTGTCAAGGAAACTAAAATTCTACCCTACAATTTTCTCTCTCTGTGCCCATGGTGCTATCTCAGGCTGTCACTTTCCTGCCTCTTGGCCAGCTTTCATGCAAAAAATGATGTTTCTAGAACAGATGGCAAATGAAATTTCACTTCCGTTACAAGGAATTATAAAATCAGCTCCAAATTAGGAGTGATACATGGAGATCTCATTGAAAAGAAAATCCCAAATTCTTAACATTAGGCTGGGTTCAAGGATTCTGAGTGCTTCCATGGAGATAAAGCACAGGCAGCGCTAGAGTTAAGTGTCACCAACCTAGAGTGGCACCAAACTCCATAACTCTGGGTGACCTTCCCTAGCAGCCTCTGGAGGCAACAGACCCCATTGAAGGACAGGAGAAGTCACTTTCCTGGCTGTTGAAGTATCTCCATCCAGCATGACGTTCTGGACACGTCCTAACAGGAAGGACTAAATCCACTACTGAACACTGTCCCAAGGGGTCTATCTGTGACTTTTCTCTAACATGTTTTTCTCCAGCTACCCCTCCTTACATGGAAGAAGTTCAGAGTCCCAAGAGCAGAAGCTCCTTCTCACTGCAATCTTCACCCTCCCTGTCTCTGAGACCTCTTCTCCTACGTCTCCAGTGCCTGTCTTTGGTGTAAACATCAGACTGAAGCAACATGGAAGGGATCTTGCCTCAGAAAAGGATAAATATTACAGTTAAGCTTTTTATGGCTCACATTACAGGACAGACAGGAGCTGTGCTCTTGAATATATTTTCTCTCTCTTTCTTGGTTTCTCTGTTTGAATCAGGAAAGCCACTGGATATTCCACCCTGTCAGAGTACTTTGAATTCTATTTTTTTTTTTAGAAGGAGGAAGGAAATTGATTCTGCCCCATGAATTATGGACCTCCTGCTTCTGCTTTTGCTTCTGCTTCTGATGCTGCTGGTTTCCCAGCCACTCTCTGGGAAGATGACGATGAAGTGCCCACTGACTTTGGACAACCAGGATGAAGAAAAGCCATGGAGCTATTATAGGCCAGGAGATTTTCTCATTGGTATAGTCTTCTCTGCATCAAATATAACACCCGCAACTTTACCTTTCAACATGGCTCCTTCTAGTCAGTTTCAGCTGTAAGTCATGCGATGGAGTTTCATTCCCTCCATTTGCAGTTCTAACATTCTTCTTTTTTCCTTCTTGTTTTACTTACTCTTATATTGTAGGATCTGACAAATTTTTTGAATCCTTTTGATTAACACAGCCTCTCTCTTTTGCCTTATTTTCTGAGAGTAGAAACATGAGGTAAATGAAACCTCAAAGAAGTCCAGATTATTTTCCTCTCTCTCTTCAGTCCTAAATTCATGACTGGAATACTGACTTTGGTTGAAAGTAATGATTGAAATGGTTCTAATTTCCTCTGCCCAACCATTTCCATATTTTTACAACTGATTGATATGCAATGTTTGATTTTTAAAGGAATAGAAGATGACTTGTTTTTAGAACAGCTTCTGTGGGTCACTTATCAAAAATCTCCTTTCTTTAATGGTGGTTCTTCTTTAATGACTGAATTATTCTGTGCTACGAATATTAGTACTGCTAAAAATAATTGTATGTTTGTGATTTGTTAAATCTATTTGAGGACTATCCCCATCCTCAACACTAACAATATTAAAGGGTGATGGGTGACTATCATTTGCCTCTAGTTTTGGATCATTATTGGCTTATGTTTCAGCTAGTTTGTAGAGATAAAAAGGATTGGCTTATGTTTCAGCTAGTTTGTAGATGATTAAAAGGAAAAAAAGTATTGTTGCTGTTGTTGATGCTAATATTAACATGATCATGGTTTTACACTAGTTTATCCTATGGAAAGGAAAATATACTACGCATGATTTGCAATATTGAACTGGTGAAGGAGAATCCCCAGAACCTGCACAATCTCATACTTGGCTACAATATCCATGACAACTATGATAACACCCTTGGCACTTCAGATGCCTTGCTGGACATGCTCTCTACTGGAGAAGCCAATGTTCCCAACTACAGCTGTGGAAGGAAGGACAAGCTTTTGGCTCTTGTTGATGGAGCTAGCAGAGACATCTCAATCCAGATGTCAACATTAGCAGGCACCTACAAAGTCCCACAGGTTTGTGTTTGTCCTTCCCTTTCTGTAAAGTGAGTGAGGTGTTGGTGTGTAAGTGATAGATCTATCCTTGTCTTCTCTGTGGAATTATTTGAATAATAATAATGATCAGTCTATTCTTCGAAAGGCACTTTACTCCCTTCCAAGAAATGGTGCCACGTTAATAATGCCCATCTCACCACAAAAGCCTCCTTCTCCCAAACAGCCCATCTCCTCTCTTTTTCCAAAAGCTTTCGTGAAGTGTAGGCGCAGGGCTGCAGATCCCCCCTAAGGTTTTCCTGTAGGAGGGCTGTCCCCACCACAACATCACTAGCATCAACTTGGATGATGAAAGGTTCCTCAGGATCAGGGTGTTTAAGAACTGGCTCTTCTGCAAATAATTGTTTCACTATGGCATTTGTAAGTGTTATAAATAAGGATTGGGATATACAGTTGGGAGGAATCAAGGATCAAAAGAGACCTGTTCTGATCCAGAATTCAGAAGGAAATACTTACAGTTATGGTTGTTGCTTTTGGATAATACACATCTGTTCATCTTTATTAGGTAAAATCATTAATTCCTCCACATCAACTTCTTATGTGGAATGGGACCATCTGAATCCTGCGATGGCCCCATGCTTATTCTCAGACAAAGAAATTCCAAACTGGCACATGGCCAGGATATACTGTCATGAGCTCAGAGGCTCCTCCTACTAATCTGTTAACATGGGTTTGCTGACTAGCTAAAACTACATTACCCATAAGCCATCTCTTAAGGACACAGCGCTTAACCCAATAAATGCCAAACATTCTAACATACAGATCTACATGATCCAAAACAGTGGTTCTCAACCTTTTTAATGCCGCGACTCCCAACCGGTCGTAAGTCGAGGACTAAACTGGTCATAAGTCGAAGACTAAACTGGTCATAAGTTGAGGACTTTCCCTGCTTGCGTGGTGCCACCCCCTGCGCCGGCCGAGGCATAGCAGACAAGCAGCATAGACGGAGCAGGTGGACCACTGGCTGGGCCACCAGCTGGCCCAGCCCAAGGGAGGTAAGGCACCCGCCGGAAAAGGGGAAAAAATGGCGGACAGCCTTGCTTGGTGACCCCCGTGAAATGGTCGATCGACCCCAAATGGGGTTGCGGCCCATAGGTTGAGAACCGCTGATCCAGAACAAGACCTGTCTTTCCAATTGCTTGGAGGCTTCTGCTGCACACTTGTGAAGGTGAGGAGAGGCTCTGTGTCCAATCAAAGGATCTTCTGTACAATAGGAATGTGAAGTACTGATGGAAAACTCACATTTTTCTACATGGTCTTAGCCAAAATAATGATATCCTCAATCATGACCAAATCTCAGATTTTTAAACAGAGTCCTACTGATGATAAAATATATATGTATTATGAACCTTTAGAGGCCACTAACATTAACCAACCATTTTATTACAAATCTTCAAATATGTTAGGCAACATATCATTATTTTTTGCCCTAAAATGCTCATGATCAAATTTATCATAAAAGGTTTGAAGAGCAATAAAGCCTCTGGAGAGGATTTTCTACCAATAGAAAAATTTAAGCAATATCCCGACTGGTGGGACCCTCCATTGACAGATAGATTTACACATATAAATAATATCCGCCATGTCCATTTGGATCAAAGATGGCAGTTGTAATTCCTATGTTTAAAAAAGGGACTGAAAAGGACCCTAGCAATTCCCGGCATATTTCTCTAACAGATATTGCGACTAAAATATATGCAAACATCCACTTGAAAAGAATTGATAGTAGGTGGATGAAAAGTGCATTCCTTGTAGAAGAACCAGCAGTCTTTAGGACGATGTGATCCACTCTTGACAATTCTTTTGTCTTGAACCATCTAACTATAAAAATATCAGTCAGAGGAAATAATTTGCTGTCTTTATAGCATTTGACACAGTAAACAAAGAAATATTATGGAAGAAATATTTCTTATGAGCCCTTCAAATGGAGCTCAGGATGTTGATCCTGCTCAAAGCCCTTTCTACAAGCACTGACAATGAGAACGATTAATCAGTGTAACGGCTTGCCTCATGAAGTTGTGGGTGCTCCATTAATGGAGATTTTCAAAAAGAGGCTGAACATTCATTTGGTCTGGATCTCTTGCTATGGTTAGGGGATTGAATTCGAAAACCTCCATGGTCCCTTCCATCCCATTTTTGTTTATTTGTTTGAGAGTGTGTTTGGGGCTCAATGGAGCCATGAGCAGTAGGATTGATATGTACCAAAACTGAAGAAAAAGGTGATGCCAATATGACATTTGGGTTGCATGTGCTGTTAAGAGGAATTGGCTCCTATTCTCATAATAATCATCTGATTATGGATGAGTCAAAGTCAATAATTACGATCTTTGGGAAAGGACAGCATTGCCCTATAGGGCTAATCGATGAGGAGGCAACAGAACAAGTTCACACCTTTCCTTACCTGGGGGAACTTTTCTCTCTGACTGGATCTGGGCTCCCTCAACATCAAAGGAGCTCCTTTAGAAGGCACAAGTGAATGCACTGTTAATTTTTTTAAAAAAAAATTATAGGTATGCGGCTTCCTTAGAATGAATTATTAAATACAAAATACCAATGTTACCATTATGCACTTATATTGAGCTGAACTTTGGGATTTAATTTATATCACTACTAGAACAAATCCAATCACATCATCTGAGAAGTATCTAGAGCAGGGCTTTTCAACCAGTGGAATGGATACCACCTGTGGTACATTGACACCAGACAGATAGTACGCAACCATCCTAGAAAAATGGTAGCGGGGGAGTGGAATGGTCTGAACCGGTGGCAACACTGCACAATCCTGAGTGAGAGATGGCTGGAGCTGCAGGGCTGTCAGGGCTCAGTGGAAGCTCCAGGATCAGTGCAACTTTCCAGCTGATCGGTGCTTCTTCAGGACTATCAGGGCTCAGTGGAAGCACCAGGATCAGCGCCAGGCTCCAGCTGGAGCTCAGCACTGATCCTGGCACTTCTGCTGAGCCCCGAAGAAGCACCAATCAGCTGGAGCTCAGCACTGATCCTGGCGCTTCTGCTGAGCCCAGAAGAAGCGCCGATCAGCTGGAATGTTGCAGCATCTCCAGGGTCTTGTGATTTAAATTCAGATGCTTGGCAACTGATTCATATTTATGACAGTCACAGTGTCCCAGGGTCATGTGAAGTGACCAAACCTGCTGCAATCACCCAGTAGACGGGGGGAATAAAAACCAAACATCCCCACCCCACCCCTGCTGCCAATCCTCAACAGAAATGCTCACAACACTGAAAACCTCAGACAGGAGGAAGAGCACTGCCAGGTTGGCAGGCAGGTGATTTGCTCAGCTGTGGCTTGGGGGGCACTTTTTTCAGTGCCATTGTAACTTCAAACAGTCACTAAGAGAACTGTTGTATGTTGAGGACTCTCTGTACTTTATGACTTTTTTCCTTTTTGGGGGTCATCAAATTTTTAACACTTGGCTAGGCAACTGGTGGTACTCGGATATTGCCATATCCTAAAAGTGGTACAATGGGTGGTTGAAAAGCCCTAGTTTAGAGGGTGGATAAAAGGAATTCAGCTACTGCCCTTAGAGCAGAATAGAGAATTTATACAATTTATAAAATTGGGGCATATAATTATTTTTAATAAAATTAATGGTATAGAGACTGATAAGAGTCCCCAAATGCTATTAGAACAAATTTCATTTAAAACATTCTTGGGCCATCTTCAGTGAGGTGGGCACACTGAAAGGCATCAGCTGCTACAAATGTACCTTCCAAGTATTAAATCTTCCAAAGTCCTTACAATGAATATACTTGTATTTGTAGAGGTCCAGAAATAGAAGATGTAATACATCTATTATTTTGAATGTCAATTCTTTAAGAAAGAGGGAGATCAATATCTTGGATTGCACTTTAGAGAAACAATCTATTGGGATCCTAATATTTTAAAAAATGTATTTTCTCTGTGCACAGAATTCAAAAATTATATATATAATAAAGCTTTTTTCACAAGAAAATTATGGTCTGATTGTGGTAAATTCTGGAGTTATAAAGAAATACTATTTTCATTCTTTATCCTTATTCTATTGTACTTATTTTTCTAAATTCTACTTTTACATGCAGTCTTGTTAATGTTCTGTGTTTTATATTCTGTACTTTGATATGGCCTAATGATTAATCAACAGGAAATGTTCTAATATGTGCATGAGAAAAAATATTGGATTTATTAAAAGCTAAAAATTAGGACCCCAATTATATTTGGTAGGACCCTAAATATAACACAGAATTCTTCATTGTTTTTTCAGGTCAATGATAACATTGCTTCAGAGGCTCTGAGTGATAAAAGTCAATTCCCTTTTTTCCATCCGATGCTCCCCAAAGAAGGGATCCAGTACCCAGCAATTGTCCAAATTCTCCTCCACTTTGGATGGACCCTGATTGGTCTCTTTGCTCCAGACACAGAGAAGGGAGAGAATTTCATGAGGACTTTTACTCCTATGCTTGTCAAGAATAGAATTTGTGTTGTTATATCACAACGATTTTCAACAACTGGACATATAGCATTCCTCAGGGATTCCCTCTCTAAGTGGAGACAAGTCAACGTCTTTGTTCACTTCATAGAATTTGATTCTCCTTTGGACAGGATTCTTCCCTTCCATTCAGCACTTGAAGGTTTGCCTGGACCCATTGAAGGGAAAGTCTGGATCATGACAGTGGCTTCAATATATTTAATGAACAAGGATTGGCGTCTCAAGCACGTCCATAGTATTTGGAGCTTTCCCTTTCAGTCTTGGAAAAACGATAGTGCCTTCAAAATATATTTCTTTGTGGAACCTGAATTTCAAGCTGAGTATTTTAACTGTTCTGTTTCAAAACACACCTTTTCTGTCAAAGGCCGGAGAAGATGCACCCAGAAAGCACCAGCGGAGACTCAAGAGAAAACGAATAGAATGCCGGTCCAAAATGATGGCTATACCTGCAATGTCATTAAGATTCTGGCCCATGCCTTAAGTGCTGCATCCCAACCCCAGAGGAGAAGGAAGAAGGGAGAAGAGAGGTTGGGGGCTCCAAGGCTGCAGCCGTGGAAGGTAGGGGGTCCCAACCAGGATCCATCAAACTAAACTCCTTTTCAGGGTCATTTGTGCTTTCTGGGCTTGGTGGTTTAAGATCTTAAGCTTCTGTATAAAATCTATTTATCGGAAGAGTGCTGCATCCTCCCTTCAACAACCAAGACCTTTTATATATTAAAAAAGAAGTTCCCAAACTTTTTCTGATTTTACGCTCCTGTAAATTAGGACAAGCAACAATGGTTGGAAACTGATCAGAGAGAGAAGCAACCTGGAATTAAAGAGAAACCTCCTAACAGTGAGGACAATTAACCAGTGGAACAGTCTGCCTCCAGAAATCATGGTTGCTCCATTACTGGAGATTTTTAAGAAGAGACTAGAAAGTCACTTATCTGAGATGGTATACGGGGGCTGGACTAGAAGACCTCCAAGGTCCCTTACAGTCTTATCTATTCTGTTCTGTTCCATTCCGTTCCGTTCCGTTCCCTTCTGTTCCATTCCATTCCATTCTCTTCTATTCAATTCCAACATGGCTCTTCTGCTTGATGTCTTTCCTCAAGGCTTAAAGCAGCTCTTTTGATCTTTTCCTCTCCTTCTTTGTCCTTGACTAAACCTGATGAAAATTTCGTGCAGTGTCTCCTCCAAGTGTGGTGCCTGCAAGAGGACCTAGTATCATTCCACTGGAGTATTAATGACATTATCGACAAATTAATAATACGGTTATTATCATAATATTAACTTATTACCCTTACTTTATTATAATCAGTAACCATTCTACACATAGATTAATGTGAGAAAAACTACAAATGAAATATTAATACAGATTATAGCTGCTATTCATTACATTCATACAATCTTGTATCAAGCGCTGGAAGCTAACAATTACTTACTTTCCTATTGAATTTTACTCATGCACCTCTCTCTAACACAGAATCATACTTTTATTTTCTGGAAGCTGTAAGGCCCTGCCTCAGCTGAATCTCTCAAGAAAGCAGAACTCTTGAAACTGGCATCATTTCAAAAGGAACTTTTATAGAGAGTCAGTGACAGCAAAACAAGCCAGGCAGAATCTGAAGGTCCCAGGTGAAAGTGTTAGAGTAAACCCCATTGTTCAAAAACCCTCCCAGCTGCCCAGCCCATAGGAGCCAATCCAGAGGTGCAAAGAGGTTGTGAGATTTCCAGACTGAAACTGTGGTAAGATGTTCCCAGGCATCTCTTCCTTGGTGAGGTGAGGCAGATGACCTCGGGCAGTGGAACCGAGTCAACAAAGCAAAACTAAACACATCACAGGAGAGCTCCAAAGGTCCCCCCACCGATCAGGATGGCACCATCCTGACAGGCATCTATAGGGACCTGAGAGAAGCTGGGAATTTTTAAAGGCGACCAAAATAACTTTCTCCAAGAATTATTATAATTTTTGCATCACAAATTCATAATTTATCTACTTCTTTTTTAAAAGAAAATATAGAAGAAATGATGACCAAGGTCTAATTGTTTTTCGTAACTCCCCAATTTTATCAGTAATATTAATATTTATTTGAGTAAAATTTTTGAGACAGTTGTATCCACTTAATTATCTCATACTATCCAGCACTCAGTGAACTAGATCCCCATTCATCACATCATGAAGCATTTTGTTAATTCTTTGCTAAAAAAATGTTATACCACCAGCATCCACAAAATCTGTTCAGGAAATATAATGATACGTATAAATGAGTTCGGAGGACCAGAGAAAGAGATGCAGGGAAGCATCAGATAAGATGGTTTGGGTGTAGGGATAACCCACAGCTGCATAACAAGCAGAGAAAGGAACTCAGAAAAAGTCCTTCCTAAATTTTTTGACTGTCAAAAGAGATGGTGAAAGATTTGTACTTTCAGACTGCAAGATTTTGTTAATATAGCCTTACAAGTAGAATTACTTCATCTGGTCATTTTTCCTATCTCCTCTAAACTTTCCTCTAAAGAAATCCTTGCTTTTTGGTAATCAGTCTATTGTTTGCAAGGAGTTTATGAATACTCTAGTTATTTGTGTATTTTGTTTACTTCCTTAGTGACCTTTGCTAGATTTTTATATATGATTGACAATTTTTGTCAATTACATTTTGTCAATATACATTTTATCAGTATACTACATGATTTAGAAATATTGCTGAATCTTTGTATAGTTGTTCTCCCAACTCACAATATTTGCAAGTTAAACAACCATCGAAGAAAGATTCAAATGTAAAAAGTGATAAGAGATAAGAAACCAAGATTTCTGCTTTTAAATTCCTGGATGTTTCCATTCTAGTTCCATCCATTTCTAAAGGAGAGGGAATTGTACAATCTTTCCCTGCTGGAAATGTACTTGGATCAGAATGGAGACGTAGCAGCAGACCTGACGATCTTTACTAGTGTGGTTCTTCCCAAGGAGGATCCCATCTTCAAAATAATGGGGAGTTTTGAAAGACAAAGACTTATAATCAACCAAGATGCTTTGTCACAGTTAAAGTTGCTCAACAAGGTGAGGAAAATATTGATCTCTTTTCTCTTTTTTCCAAAACTGTTTCAAGTGGGCTAAACCTAATGAAAAAAGTGTGTAACTTTCACTGAGAATTGAATGTGTGGAGTAAAACCTCTATAGTCTTTTTAGGCAGATAAGCATGCTTCAGTTCCATTGACCAAGGTTTCCCTTCTGATGTTGTCATGCTGAATCCTGTTGTAAGCTTATTCTGACACAAACTTAAAGTGTTCTCTTTTAAATCCAGTCAGATAGTTAACTCAAAAGAAACGATCTTATAATAAACAAAATATATTTTAATGAGAAAGATTACTTGCGTTCACGTTGTGATTGGTGCTGCTGGAAATACATCTTTGTTCATCTTTTAGATCATCCCTTTAGGTAAGAAAGTGTTGCTGCTCTTCATACCATCTTTATGTTTATAGTGTGACCTTCCATGCCCATGCTTCTTACAGACAAAGAGATTCCCAGGTGGCTTGTGTCCAGGAAGTCTCCCAATGACCTTTAGGAACTCCTCCCACTGACCCATCCACATGCCTAGCATTTAACCCAATAACTGCCAGACACTCCAACATAGAACTATATGGTGCATAGAGCTATATGGCCCGTAGAGCTATATGGGCCAGAATACTCCCCGCTTGGAAATTTATATTTCCACTACTAAAATAGTAAAAACATAGCATCAAGGCATGCAATACTCACAGTTAACTAACTTGTGACTAAATAGGTAAAAACCTGGTATCAAACATGCATAACTATAAAACATGCACAATTATGAAAAAAGGCAAGTGTTACATCAAACAATGCATAAGACAATACATAATTTGAGGTTTAATCTTCTGGTTCAGTCTTCATCAGCAACAGACCAAATCGATGATCAGCCTGGTACAAGTGTCTTTGAGTCATGACCTGACTCATGTGGCTTCACGATCTGGATCTCAGCTGGGTAAGCTAGTTCATCAAGTGGGTGGGCCCGGTGCACAAGAACCATGGGCCAATAGTTCTGGTATGCAGTCTTGTCTCCCAGTGAGACAAGGTCTTCTTCCTGTGAATTAAACTGGAACAAAATCTGGAACAGAAAAAACTGGAACCCAAGCTTCTCGGGAACGAGGGGAACTGGATTCACAGGATACTCGGGAACTGAAAAACCTGGAAAGACATAAACAGCTGGATCTGGAAACACAGAAACAGCTGGAGCTGAAGAATCAAGATCAGGAACATCAGGAAACTCAGGAACAGCTGGAGCTGAAGAATCAGGAACAACAGCTTGAGCAGAAGACTCAGGATACTCAAGAACCGAAGGGTCTGGAACCACCAGTGGAGTACTGAAGAGGGCTGCTACTGTTGTTGTCAGGGTGAGGACTTCATGTGTGGGTGTCAATGTATTTAATGATATGGAGTCCATGAAAGGCAGTAAGTCCTTGCAGGCTCCTACAAGGCTAATTCTTGGGGTGCTGAGACAAGTGATCAAGACGATCAAAACTATGCCTAACTTCAGTTGTCTCCACTTAGACAGGGTTTTGAAGAGGATTGGTTGACGTTTACCGGGTGTCTGAGGTTGAAGGTTGGCGCTTTGATCTAAAGCTGGAAGTGCAGAACGTTTTGGTCTATGTGGCATCTGTCTATTTGGACAGGCCAAGAGCTGAAGACTTTCTAGCCAGATCAGTTCTGTTATCTGTGTGGCAAGGTTGGGCCACTTCACTTGGTTAACAAAGTTCTTATTTGTTGGCATATGTTGCCATTGTTCAGGGCTTAAGGATGTTTCAATCCTTTTCTCTCTGTTACTTACATGGATGTAGAAGTGTCCACTTTGTTTGCAGATGTAGCTTGACATTACCTTGCTGTCTGCGTAGAAGGTGGTGGATTGTAGTTCAAGGCACAATGTCTTTGCTGTCAAGTTGGTCAGCTTTACAGCCAAAGTGGTGCCATATAGCTGTAACCTTGGTACGGTGTGGCCTTCTTGTATTGTTAGTCTCGCTTTTCCTAAGAAGACACTGAGATTGCAGCACTCCCCGCTGTAGACTCTGATGCATCTTATGGTTGCAAACAAGATAACGTAAGTGTGGCTCTCCCCGCTGTAGAGTGAGATGTATCTTAAGGCTGCAGACACCTTCGTAGACACATCTAAGGAAGCGTACAACTCTTTCTTCTGCACTGGGGCAGGTGAGCTGGAGATATACGTGCACTGCACTTGCATGCTTTGGAGACATTTTGGGAGCACGCTCCATGACTCCCAATCTTGGGGGCATTGTTTGTCTTGTTTGTCCTTTATGGACAAAGCTAAATTGTAGTAAGTCTTGCTTGTCTGGAACACGGTTGCTTCCAAAACAGGTTTGGTTGTTACAAGCGTGCGATGCTCTAGGTCGGTTGGAACACTGTTGCTACCAAAACAGGTTTGGTTGTCACAAGCATGCAGTGTTGTTCTAGGCGCGGTTGGAACACTGTTGCTACCAAAACAGGTTTGGTTGTCACAAGCATGCAGTGTTGTAGGTGTGGTTTTATGGGGTTCAATGGGGAAGCAATGGTGGGGAGATTTTGTGACCTAGGTATCGCGACATCAACTCTGTGGTTGATCGCTGTATCTCGTTGTTGAGATTCCTCTGTTCACCTACTCAGTCTTGGGGGGCTTGTGGCTGGCTGTGGC
The DNA here is from genome assembly GCF_016545835.1 of Crotalus tigris. Classification (NCBI taxonomy): domain Eukaryota; kingdom Metazoa; phylum Chordata; class Lepidosauria; order Squamata; family Viperidae; genus Crotalus; species Crotalus tigris. The sequence goes on along the minus strand of NW_024100397.1, from coordinate 14,008 downwards.
GTTCTCACCTGTGCATTCTGGAATGCACTTTGGTTGTCCATGTAAACCTGTGTGCGGCTACGGCGCTCTTCCTTTTCCAGTTGTTCCCTATTAGGCAAGAAAGTGGTGTTCTGGAGTATTCTCTGAAGGCCTTCCACTCTAGCCATATTGTCTGCCATATCTCTTTGGCTTTGAACAAGTTCAAGTTCTTCTTGGGCATCTTTTCTTTTTGCCTTCATTTTAGCTGCTATAGCCTTTCGTTTGGCTTCCATTCGAGCTGCTTCGGCTTCTAGCTTGGCCTCTATTTCAGCTTCCTCAAGTTCTATGGCTGCCAACTCCTTCTTTCTCTGCCTCTCCTCTTGTGCCATGCGAAAGACAGCTTCAGCAGCTTTAGCATCTATGATCATTTGTTCAGTTTGTGAGATTCGGGAGGTTCGGCTATGACAGGAAGATTCCTTCAAAAGGCGGGAGGTGCCTGTGACATGCGGTTGTTGGGACACGCTGGAATGTGCCTTGGATATGTGGCGGACAGATGAGGCCATTCCAGACACGTGGGATAGAGCCGCATGCGACTGTTGGGAAGGTGCATGTGAGGAGCGGGAAACTTCGGACTCGGCCCTGTCAACCGGACTGCCTCTCTGGTGAGGCTCGGGCTGTGGGGAACCATGTGAGTTCACTAGAAGCTTCTTATGTTCCTCGTTTATTAGCTTGAGGCTTTGCATCTCGCTGTCAACTCTTGGGTCTCTTAATTGTTCCTGAATGTCCTTGAGTTGCCATTCAGAGTCCATCCATTGCTCAAGGGCATCTTCTTTATCTTCTTCCAATTCATGCGCCTGTACAGGGGAAAGCTCCTCCTGAGGCTCTTGGTAGAGTTGGAGTAGTTTCCTCCAATGTCTTTCATGGCGCTTGTAGATTGACTCCCATCTTTCCATCAGATGAGAGTGCATGGCTGCTGTGGGCTGGTTGGTGTATCTCAACTAGGCTGGTTGGTTGAACCCCTTCTGCTAGACCAGTAGGACGCTCTGCTATGACTAGGATAGGTTCAGTGTTCTTCCCAGCTATTTTGAAGAGAATTTGGAGAACTTTTCTCTTTGACCACTAGGGGTCGCTACTTGTAGATCAGCTTCTGAGGTGCTGTCTGTGGGTGGAGATGCCACTGGGTGCATTCTCCTGCGTTTGTGGGTACTTCAGTGCAGTTCACCCCTTCACCACTAGGGGTCATTTGCTGTGGGTCAGCTACCAGGGTGCTCTGGCTTCGAGGTTCACCCTTTGTCCACTAGAGGGGCTTCTCTGGGTGCGGTTAAAGGCTTGCATGTAGTGCCTGCTTTAACCACTAGGGGGCGTCCAAAGAAAGGCCAGCCAAATTCTTCCTATTACCATGTTACTGCTAGTGGCCACTGAGAGAATGTAGAGGTACAAACTCCCACCTGGCACTGTACTGCTAGTGGCCACTGAGAGAATGTAAAGGTACATTCTTATCTGACTACCTTTGAGTGCAGGCTGTGACCCTGGGTCATCAGCTGTGATAACAAGCAAAGAGACTTGGCTTTGATTTCTTCTGCCTAAGTTCCCTCAAGCTGGAACAGCTTAGTGCTCAGCTTGAGTGAGTGAGTGAATGCTTCTGGTAAGTTCACTCTGTGCCCTCTAGGGGGTGTTGGTAGCTTGGGATAACTTTAAGTAGCTTGCACTTTAACTTACAGATTTGCTCTGTTGTGTGCTGAATTAATTGTGGCTGTTGTAACTCAGCTAAAAAAAAAATTGCATGACCACCAGGGGGTGCTTCTGCGATGATTCCTCCTTATAACATTGGCTGAGATTCCAAGCATACCTAGGGGCTGTGTCACTATGGCAACGGATGAGTTTATTGAAAGGCAATCAACCTTCCTTGCTTTTGTCTGAACTTTAGAGGCAGTCATTAAACAGTTCTTTGTTTCAGGCTGCGTAATTCACTGGCAAAGAGGGGAGGGGAATAAAGCCCAAGCTCCTTTTGGTGTTAAAATTCAAACTCTTCATGCAAGGAACAAAGGTGTAGATTTTTTTTCCCTTTCTCTTCGCTATAAACATTAACTTGAGAACAGGTCCAAGGTAATTTTGAATCAGATACAAGGCACTTTTTATTTTGAAGCGTTGGCTAGCAAGCGAATTAGCATAACAAAACCTCTGAATCACTCCTTGAAAGCTGTCTTTTACACAGACATGCTGGCTTTGCTTTGCAGGCTTTTAAAGGCATCAAGAGAATCTTTACTTTACTTCCTTGAGGGTTAATGTAGAGAAAAGGCTAATCGATTTGATTCTCTTTCTTCAAACTGTTGCAGCTTTGAGAGAAGAATTAATCTTTGCCAATTTACTATTTGCTTTCAAAAGATGGTACAAATTATGAGTACACTTTCTTACTATTCTGACACAAACTTTAAGTGTTCTCTTTTAAATCCAGTCAGATAGTTAACTCAAAAGAAACGATCTTATAATAAACAAAATATATTTTAATGAGAAAGATTACTTGCGTTCACGTTGTGATTGGTGCTGCTGGAAATACATCTTTGTTCATTTTTAGATCCCTTTAGATAAGAAAGTGTTGCTGCTCTTCATACCATCTTTATGCTTATAGTGTGACCTTCCATGCCCATGCTTCTTACAGACAAAGAGATTCCCATGTGGCTTGTGTCCAGGAAGTCTCCCAATGACTTTTAGGAACTCCTCCCACTGACCCATCCACATGCCTAGCATTTAACCCAATAACTGCCAGACACTCCAACATAGAACTATATGGTGCATAGAGCTATATGGCCCATAGAGCTATATGGGCCAGAATAAAGCTGATCCAAAATGCGATATGAGGTGATTATTATTTAGGACACAAATCATTGCAATTTAGTGTCCTTTTTAGTACCACCATAACACTGGTGAGACAGGGCCTCATATGCTGGAGATTTGGGTGTTAATAGCTTCAGGTTCACTAGTTTGTTGCATTTACATATCAAAGGTGAAGGCAATTCTGTTGACCAGTCTCGAATTCAGATTTGGACTGAATCCAATGAAATGGAATCAAGACTAGATGAAGATCCTGTCGGTCCAATTGTTAAATAAGCTTCATCTTGCCTTGATTGGAGTCAGGGGTCTCCCAAAATTGCAGGTCCACAGTCTGGGATGTTTTTAATCACCTGAGATCATGCTTATAGCTGCCTCTCTTTAATACCACTAGGATAGTGGAATTTAGGAAGGAGGTCCAAGGCCTTCAGTTCACATGAAATAACAATGACTGATCTGATGTGAGCTCATTTATGGATTGATTGATTAAATTTATTTGTTGCCCATCTCACTTTTGATAATGGTTTGAAGACTGAAGTACTGAAGCATCGCTTTGGTGCAAATAAATCTTGATATCAGAAATAATAACGGACAATTTTGATGGAAATATTACATAGATTTGGGCACTGGCTTGTAAGAGTGAACTTCATCTGAAAATCCCTTGAATGCAACTGTTTATCTTGATTGTGCCTTAGGACACACTGAGAGGCTACAAATCAAATTAATAATAAATATGAGTGTGTATTTCCCTGTCAGATTGTGTCACCCAATTGTATTCTTTCAACAGAAAGAACTTTGTGTTGAGTATCCATTTCCCACACAGGGTTCACACTCATGACCCCTGTGGTGCATCAAAAGATGCCTGACTCATCCTTTTTGAAGGACACGTTCTCATGACCTCACCTCCATCTCACCTCACTATAGTTTTAGAAACTAGCCAGTTTTAGTTCACCAGCACGGCAGTATATTTATGAATGAAGAATATCTTTAAGGTTGACAGCCCTTATTTGTAAGGAAATTTTCCTTTTTATCTTAACTGGGAGATAATTTTGGAGTGCTTTCAAAGGGAAGCAGCTTTGCAATGTTTTCTGCATTCCAGAAGAATCCTTTCCAGATCCTACTGGTCAGAAGTTTATTCTTCATCTTCATTTATTTATTTATTCTATTTCAATAAATCCAATGAAATGAAAATTTAATAATTTTTTCCAATAAAGTTTACTCTAAAATTTAGTATTTTAGATATTATATTTTAAAATAAAGCATATAGGGGGTTTTGAAATTGTTAATAAGGTAAAATATCTGGGGGTGATGTTATCTGTTTCTAATGCAAAATTGTTTAAAAATAATTATGAAAGTTTGTGGGTTAGGGTACAGAGAGACTTGAAGAATTGGGAAAAGTTGCAATTATCCCTCATGGGAAGAATTGCAGTGATAAAAATGAATATTCTACCCAAGTTTCTTTTTTTGTTCCAAATGATACCGATTTTGAAGAACGAGATCAATTTAACTGAGTGGCAGAAAGGCCTTAATAAATTTATTTGGGCAGGGAAAAAGCCAAGGGTTAAGTTTAAAATTATGCAAGATTTCCGTGAGAGGGGAGGAATCAAGGTGCCGAATTTGAAATTATATTATGATGCGGTGGTTTTAACATTAGTTAGTGACTGGGTAAATTTGACAAATTCTGATATACTCCACTTAGAGGGATGGAATCTACTTTTTGGGTGGCATGCCTATTTAATATTTAATAAAAAAATGGATTGGGCTTTTAAATCTCATATTTTAAGAACTTCTTTACTTAGGATTTGGAGAAAATATTATAAAAGTGATTTCAAAGTACCATTATGGGCTATACCTTGGCATGCAATAGAAGGAATAAAAAGAGGGGTTAAGATGGATATGGTGTCTTATAGACAGTTACTTAAATGGGATGGACAAAACTGGCAGTTAAAATCACGGGAAGAGTTAGCACAAGAAAATATTATTTATTCTTGGTTCCAGTATAGGCAATTATCAGATAGATGGAAAATGGACTGTAAGGTGGGTTTTCTTAGAGAAGATGAAAATCTTATTAAGCAAGTGAAGGATCAAAGACAAACCCACATTAAGAGAATTTATGGGGTTTTAGTTGAATTGGATTCAGAAACGGAACTAATTAAAGATTGTATGATTAGATGGGCGCAGAATTTTGGCGAGCCAGTTCCATTGGACACCTGGGAAACTATTTGGGTGAGAAATGTCAAATTTACACAAGCACAGAACTTAAGGGAGAATTTTTATAAAATGTTTTATAGATGGCACCTTGATCCACAAAAAATGTCTTTTATGTACCCTGACTTACAACCTAAATGTTGGAGATGTGGTTGTATGGACGCTACTTATTATCATATTTGGTGGTCGTGTAGAGAGATAAAAGCATTCTGGATTAAGATATGGTGGAATATCCAGAGAATTTTTAAAAGGAGGGTAAAATTTACTCCACAATTATTTTTGTTAGGTATAGTTATTGATTGTGATACAAAGGAGGTTATATTGATGTTAAATTTGATTACAGCTGCGAGGCTGTTAGTAGGACAATATTGGAAGAAGGAATCTTTGCCTACATTGCAGGAATGGTTTCTTAAAGTGTCTCATTTGGCGGAAATGGCAAAGATTTCGGCTTTCTTAAAGGGGCAAACGCAAGAGAAATTTCTTGCTGTTTGGGATAAATGGATAAAATTTATACAATTTAAATTTGATATAAAAAAATACTATATAGTTTTTTCATAATTTTTAACTTTATATATATATATAATTTCTATTTTATATTCTCTTTTTTTATAAATATAAATTTTTTTAATCTTTTTTCTAATTAAGCCTATATTCTGCTCTGGGAGGTCCTGGGGGGGGGGGAAGGGGGGGGTTGGGTAGGGGTGGGGGAAGGGGGGTTTTGCTGGGTAATGTTTGTTTTTTATTTGTATATGTTGTTTTTTGTTTTTGTATTGTCTCTTATTTTTTGTAAAATTTATAAAACTTTTTAATAAAAAAAATAAAATAAAATAAAAAATAAAGCATATAGGAAGAATGGAGGAATGCATGTTAATTCCACTATGAGGAGGAACCCACTGGTTGCCACTTAATGCTTAAATCTTTTCTCAATTTCCTTCCTCCAGATTTTGTTAAATAGAAATGTACTTTATTGTAATCTGATAAATCAGAAGAAAAGTGGAGGAACCGAATGCCTGCAATTGTATCTCCTGCCACCATGTGGAAGTGGTCAGAGATTTCATATTTGCCTACATGAATCCAGAGATGACTTGGCTGATGTTCATGTCTACCTCCATCTTACCTGGATGGTGAGCCCTAACATATTTTCTTTGGCATTTCTTCTTTTTCTGTTTAGTCTCTGCCTCAGTCTAAATGTGTGGAAAAATGCCTTCCTGGATTTGTCAAGAAGGCTCGAGAAGGAGAGCCAGTTTGCTGCTACGACTGCATTCCTTGTCCAGAGGGGATTATCTCCACTCAGGAAGGTGGGTGACACCACAGGGAAACTTTGATCAATATGCATGTTAAAGACACATGTAAGGTTGATTGTTTAGTTCTTCATTTTAATGGTGTCCAATTTCTTCCCTAAATGGGATTCATAAGAAAAATATCTTGAAGAGTGAGGTAGGAAGAAGGATGTTGTAGATTGCGTAGGAAATCTCTCTTTTATTTGCCAGTTTGGATGTTTCCATCCATATTTATCTTTCTTAGAAATATATGTAACTTGAGGAATGATTTTAGATCAATGGGTTTTGTTTACGTAAATCAACTTTATGGCTATTTCACAGAAACTGACTATTGGTGGAATACAATCAAACCAATAATAAAAATTAAAACATTGAGGTATAAATGCTAAGAAAGCGAGTTTAGATCAATTGGTCTTATTTACCTAAACCAATTTTACATTACAGGCTGATAGATGCATCGATCAATCATTCATTTAATCAGTTAATTTTTACTAAGATCATATATCCTTGTACACTGAAATATCTAATTGGGAGGAACAATAAAGGGAGAGATGTTGGGTTAAAGGAACAATGAAACCCAAAGACAGGAGTCAGCATAAAGTCATCAAGTAGATATTTCCTTTCCACCTTTTCTTATCTTTCCAATTTTCTTTCTTGTTAAATATGTAGTGTGATATAACACCCCCCCCCAAAAAAAAGGGGAATATAGTCGTGGTCCTAAAAGGAAAAAAAATCTAACATGCAGTGTTGGGATTAAAATAAGCAGAAAGAAGGGGGAAACACAGAACTAATAAAAGATCAATCTACTAAATATCCTTTGATACCAAAGTTGAATTCATTCTCTTTAAAATGGTTGCCAAATTGAGAGAATATGGAAACATATTGCTTCATCTTCTCATTTTTACAGGATAAAAATACAGATAATTGTAATAGTAATAGTAGTAAAGTTGGAAGGGACCTTGGAGGTCATCTAGTCCAACCCCCTGTTCAGGCAGGAAACCCTACACCATTTCGGACAAACGGCTGTCCAGTCTCTTCTTAAAAACTTCCAGTGTTGGAGCATTTACTGCTTCTGGAGGCAGGTTGTTCCACTGATTAATTGTTCTTACTGTCAGGAAGTTTCTCCTTAGTTCTAGGTTGCTTCTCTCCTTGATTAGTTTCCACCCGTTGCTTCTTGTCCTGCCTTCAGGTGCTTTGGAAAATAGCTTAATTCCCTCTTCTTTATGGCAGCCCCTGAGATATTGGCATACTGCTATCATGTCCCCCCTTGTCCTTCTCTTCGTTAAACTAGACATACCCAATTCTAGCAACCGTTCCTTATATGTTTTAGCCTCCAGTCCCCTAATCATCTTTGTTGCTCTTCTCTGTACTCTTTCTAGAGTCTCAACATCTTTTTTACATCGTGGTGACCAAAACTGGATGCAGTATTCCAAGTGTGGCCTTACCAAGGCATTGAAGAGTGGTATTAATACTTCACGTGATCTTGATTCTATCCCTCTGTTGATGCAGCCTAGCACTGTGTTAGCCTTTTTGGCAGCTGCAGCACACTGCTGTCTCATATTTAGGTGATTGTCTACTAGGACTCCGAGGTCCCTCTCACAGTTACTACTATTGAGCATGGTGCCACCTATGCTGTACTTATGCATTTGGTTTTTCTTGCCTAAATGTAGAACCTTGCTTTTTTCACCATTGAATTTCATTTTGTTAGTTAGTGCCCAGTGTTCAAGACACTCAGATAAGACACCCAGTTCCTGTTGTTGAATTTATTTATGAATTAATCTTCCTTAAGATGTTTTTTTCAAATTTATTCATCAAGTTTATATGGCTATTTCACACAAACTGATTCTTGGTGAAATACAATCAAACCAATAATAAAAATTAAAACACTGAGGTATAAATGCTAAGAAAGCGAGAGAGGAGTATATCAAGATGCTACCAACCATGCAACCAGCACATGGGGCCCTGTTACCAGGAGATCCCCAGGATCATTGAAAGAATTATGCTTGAAGGAATTTCTAGAAGGCCTAATAGTTAGGAGACTCTCTCAATTTCAGTATAGTCAATGGTTTTTTTCTGAAGGGGGCTGTACAACCTGTCCTGAAATGGTCAGTGTTGCAACTCTTCTCAAGTGGTTCTCCATGGATCCAACCATCTTAAACAACTTTTATCCTCTGTCCAGTATTTTTGGAGCAGTGTATTGAGAGCATGGTTGGTGGGTCAATCATCAATAATTGAGTTTAAATATTTTTGGGATAAACATATGTCCATCATCTGAATTTGTTTTGAAGAAAATTAAATAAAATATTAAATAAGAAAACAAAAAACTCAAAGGGCAGACTCTATGCAGCACTAGGTCTTTTGCTGCCATCAGTTTTCTGTTTCTATCTTTTTATCCCATACTCATAGGGTTGCTCTTGAAAACCAGCTGGAATTTATAAAATGGTCCAGAATGCAAAGGCGTGCACAGTGTTGAGTTTCCATGTGTTCTTCCATAGAACATCCCTGCTATGTAGGCTCCACAGAATCCCAGTTTCTTTCCAGGTGCAATTAAATTCACCTTTCAAACCCTCCATGAGACAGAACCAGGGTATCTGCAGGGTTTCCTCTCCTTGAGGATAACTGCTTGTCCCACCAAAGCAGATTGGCATGCAAACAATCTATTCCCTAAAAGATTCCCACTTTATGGATCATTAGAAGCCTGCCTTTTCTGCTGCAGTTCCTGCCCTATTGGACTTACTCCCGCTTGAAATTGAATAGGCCCCCATCCTCTTAAACTTTTGGAGAATTGCTACTTCTGCCAACCATTTGGGACAAGGTAAGGTCAGTGCAGAATAAGAATCTGGTGGATTACCTCAGAAATGGGAGTTTTCAGCACCATATAGCTCTTCTTTTAATTTTATGGTGTTGTTGTTCTTTTTATAATTGTGTGTATTGGGAATTTTTTGTTGTTGTAGTGTAAGTATATTCCATTTACTGAGACTTTTCTGTCTCTCTGTATCGCATCTTATCCAAAGTTTTTCTTGAAATTTAAAAAACTATAAAAGAAATATTACTTTCTTTTCTCAGATACCACAAAATGCACCAAGTGCCCAGATGATCAATATCCAACTGAGAACCGAGTCCAGTGTATTCCCAAAAGAATAACCTTCCTGTCCTATGAAGAATATCTCAGCATCATCCTCATCTCCTTTGCTCTACTCTTGTTCCTAATCACAGGCTTTGTTTTAATCATATTCATTAAATACCTTGAAACTCCTATTGTCAAAGCCAACAACCGGGACCTCTCCTTCATCCTCCTGGTCTCCCTTCTGCTTTGCTTCTTATCCTCCTTGTTCTTCATTGGCCAACCAAGGAAAGCCACCTGCCTTCTTCGACAAACAGTGTTCAGCATTGTCTTCTCAGTAGCCGTGTCTTCTGTGTTGGCCAAAACAATCACAGTAGTGCTGGCATTCCTAGCCTCAAAACCAGGCAATAAAGTGAAAAGATGGTTGGGGAAGAGCTTGGCCAACTCCATCATCCTTTCTTGTTCTGCTGCCCAAATTTTCATTTGTGCCATGTGGTTGGGAGTTTCTCCCCCATTTCCTGACTCTGATCTGCACTCCCAGCCTGAAGAGATTATCCTTCAATGTAATGAAGGCTCTGTTGCCATGTTTTATGTTGTTCTTGGCTACATGGGCTTCCTTGCTGCAATTTGCTTCACTGTGGCTTTCCTGGCCAGGAACCTGCCTGGAGCTTTCAATGAAGCCAAGCTGATCACCTTTAGCATGCTGGTCTTCTGCAGTGTCTGGGTTTCCTTCCTCCCCACCTACCTGAGCACTAAAGGCAAATATATGGTGGCCGTGCAGGTCTTCTCCATCTTGGCCTCTGGTGCTGGACTATTGAGCTGCATCTTCTTTCCCAAGTGCTACATTATCATCCTGAGACCAGATCTGAACACTAAGGAACATGTAATGACAAAAGTACGGGAATAATTGTGAAATTGTTTCTTAGGCTGGTAACATCTAGTTAGCCATTATTATTGGTTATAATTGGTTATAATTGGTTGTAATAATCACAACTGCTATATCTTCTTCTCTATCTTCAGGAATATTTTGAAATCTTAAATAGTGTTCCGCTTTCTCCATTTCTAAAACTGGCACTGTTCCTTCTAAATTTTGATTTGCTTGTTCTAATTTTTCATTTTCTTACATTAGTACTTCCATTTTAATTAATATCATCTGATTTATTTTCTATTTTCTAAATTCTTTGTTCATTTTTAACAATCATTTGCTGATGGGCTTTAAATTGTGTCTTTATATCCAACATTTGTTTGTTTAATTTATCAAAATTACTTTTTGTCTCTTCATGGTTTCTCTGTATTGATTCTTAAATTAATTTTAATGTGGTTTGCATCTCAGTTTGAGCAGTGCTTATTTTCTCATGCTGCAACATTGTTTCAATAGATCACTGGCTTGTTGGGCTAGAAATGTTCTGACAAAAGGTGCAGAGGAAGTTTTTTTTCATAAGTCTAGTGAGATTTGATGCACTCATTTTTCAAGCCAACTATCTTAGGCTAAAATCCAAACCGTGAAAAGAGCCAATTACTTTAGGCTAGATCCAAATTCTCAAGGAGAAAAAACAAGAGAAAAAAAGAGAAAAAAGAAGAAAAAGCCAACTGTCTTAGGCTAAAATCCAACGATAAAATTGAGCCAACTACTTTAGGCTAAATCCAAATCCTCCAGTCAAATCACAAATATAAAACGCCTGCTGTCTCCAAATAATTCCTGTTTTAGTTATATCTAGAGTCAACAGATGTAGTTGTAGAGAGTTTTTCCTCATGCATAGTCATATAAAGGCACTTTGTTTACACCAGGTGTTGTTTCAAGGTAAAACACTTTTCAAATTCTTTTATCATTTGGTATTGCTGTAGTATCTGCTTTTACCACTAGATGTCCTCATACACTGTATTGTCTATATCCGTTTTTAAAAGATTGTTAAAAAATTTTCTTTTAAAGTTCTTTGGAATTTATTTACGCTAGAAATTTAATCTAAAAGTATTTTCCACGTCCTGTAGGTTAAGCAGTTTTTCTTTAAGTCAATCAAAATTCCATTTTTAAGTATTCTTTTATATTCCTTAAATTCCTTCCCCCTCTTGTAATTGCTAGCCACTTTTACCTCTCTTCTCCAGTCCTTCTGGGGTCTTTACTTCGTAGATTTTTCCCAATCAGGGGATCAGTATTTCTGAGTCCTTAAGGAAAAGGAATAAAAAAGAGGCTCGCCCAGTTTCAGCACGCTGTTGACAATCAGCTGTTTGTTGGAGCACAGCAGCTTCTCGCTTTTTTTTCCGGCTGACGATGACTTGGGCTGCCTGTGCTTCCCAGGCAGCCTTTCTTCCGTCCTTCAGAAAGCTTTCTTCAGTCCGTCTGGACCAACCGCCATCTGGTGCAGACTCCCGAAGCTTTCCTCCTTCTTCATTGCCCCTCTAGGGCAACTTTCCGACCCCTTGGGGTCACCGGACTGAACGAAATCAGGCTAAGAAGCCGGACCCCCCCCCCCGTTTCTTCCACCCATCTCATTATGGTGTCAGACCGGAAGTTGGGAAGGAGCTTCCTGAGGGACCTCCTCCATCTTCCCAGGGTGGTAAAAGGCAAGCAGAAGTTCAACTGGTCTAGCAACCTACCTAGCTCTCCACAGTGAACCTTGCAGGAAAGGACAGGAAGTATGGGGACAAGGGAAGGGACCCCCAGGAACTCTCTGGGCTGGAGGAAAGCTTATATCCATACTTCTCTCTCCCTCCTCCTTTGGGGGAGATATGGGGAGGGGTCACAATAAGGGTATCCACACCAATACTCCTGAGGTCTCTCAGTCCTTCAACACCCACCTTTCCTGAGTACCCCAAACTGTTCTATTCCCCCATTTTCAGCCCTACTTGCTCCCTTTGGGCAATTTTTGAGGCCTCTTTCCACCCAGCTTCTCCCCAACTGTGGGGCTGCTGCCTCCCTGCCTCTGGGGATGCCCGGGTGGTGGGGCTGACCTTCCCCTCCCCTCCCCCATGAGGCCCTCCCTCCGGATTAGCCCCTCCCTCTGCTGCTCCTGGGTGATTTGCCCCTCCCAAATAGGCCCTCTGCAGCCCCCAAGACCATTTCAAAGGGAGGGGCTCCACCCCCCCCCCCACTAAAGGGAGAATTTGGAGGAGCAACTCAGGTGTTGATTGAGCATTTGGGGATTCTGGGTGGGGGGTTCCCCTTTCCCAAAGCCTCTCTTGGGGGCTCCCAGCCCCTTCCCACTCCTTTCCCCAAGAAGGAATCCAAGCTCAACTATTCCCTCACCTTAAAAAAAAAACTTCAGAAGATTCAGAAGAAAAACTGAAATTGAAGAAACACTTTTCCCCAAAAGCGTCTTTTTCTTATACTTTTGGTGGCATTTCTGGATTCAGGTCTGAAAACGCCTCAGTTTCCCTCTTTCCGCTTTCGTTTTCCGTCTCCTTCCTCTTTCAGTGCAAGAAACTTCGGGGCTCAGGCGCTAATTCGGGGTCCGCAAGGTCCCCCTCCCACCCAGCCACGGGGGGGAGGGGTGAGAGAGAGCCCCTGCTGCCTCTTATCCCACCTCGGCTGTCTTCCCGCGACCCCCGCCCCTCCTCTGCCTCAACCAGGGAAGGGGGGCTCCCTCTTCGTCCTGCGGTGGGAAATGAGGCGAGGGAGGGAGCGGAGAACACGCGGAGATCGAGGCTCCTGCAGGCTCCCGCCTATCTTGTCCTCCACCCGTTTCCCCACTACTGGAGTCCCAGCCCCTTTCTCCCCCTTCCCTCAGAAGCCCTGGCGGCCCCTCCCAACCCCTCTCCTCCCTCAACGAGCCCCCTCCTTACAGGGGGTCTCCTCCCCCCTTCGCTTCCGGGGATCCAGGCCAGCACCTCCAACAGCACCAGCATCAGGGGGAGCCCAGCGGAGCCCATGGGCGGCGCCCCACAAGCACCCCAAAGAGGGGGGAGGAAGACGGAGGTGCTCCCAGCCCCAGAGACAGAATCAGGGTGGTGGTGGTCTGGATTGGGGGGGGGGGAAACGTTTTCCTCGAACTTTATAATTGGGAGTGTCCATAAGAGCAGAAGGACCAATGGGATTTCTCCCTTCTTGAGTGTCATCGGTCTCTGGGCAGAGTCTCCTTTGATGTCACCCGATGGAGGAGATTGTTCGGCGCAGAGAAAGAAGCAGAGAAAGTGTGTGTGTGGGGGGGATCCCTTCAGTCTTGGGGGAGGGGGCGCAGCTCAAGAGGGTATTTCACGACAGCCCCGGAGGGAGGGTGGACTTCCCTTTGCCCTCCCCCCGGATCCTGTTTGTGGGGGGGCTACAGTGGATGAAAAAGGGGAGGAGCAGCCCCACAGCCAGCGAGGACTTGGAGGGGGGTCTCTTAGGCAGCTGACGGGGGAGTCCTTGGGCGCCTTCACACACACACACACACACACACACACACACACACACACACAATCATGCAGGGTCCTGGGAAGCTTCTGCCTTTTGGGCCCTTCCTGGCAAAGGGGCTGCTGGAGGGGAGGTTTTGCCTCCAGCGCTGTGGGGTTTTCTGACCCACTGCAAATAGGTTGGTTTTGGTTCAAGAATCGCTCCTTCCTTCCTTCCTTCCTTCCTTCCTTCCTTCCTTCCTTCCTTCCTCTGATTTCCATATCCTTTCCTTCCTTCCTCATTCCCATCTCCTTCCTTCCTTCCTTCCTTCCTCTGATTTCCATATCCTTTCCTTCCTTC
>NW_024100396.1:0-20000 GCF_016545835.1 Crotalus tigris | reverse complement strand
CAGTTATTGGGTTAAATGCTAGGTATTGAAGGGATTTTATTGTGCTTATGATTTTAGTATGTTTAAGTTTGACATTAGCATTTATTTTACATATAGTAACCATTTTATATTGATAATTATAGTGTTATCATGTAATCATTGTTTTGTTATTTTGTAATCATTATTTTGTAGTTAATTGCTTGATCAGATGCTTTATATATATATTGGAAAAGTAAGGGCTTCATGCTTTAGGTATAGGTGATTGCTTATATGAAAAGAGCACAGTAAGGGGAGGGGGAAAGGAGTTATGGATGGAGCCTGGGTTGCTGTGTGTGAGTCATCATCTAGGAATTTTTTTTGTGTGTGTTCCATCTTATGCCTGGTACCAAGACCTGATCTCTTTGTTCTGAAAAGGCATAAAAGTTCTTTGTTCTGAAAAGGTATAAAACAGTGGTTCTCAACGTTTGTGTGACGGCGACCCCCGTCACACAAACGTGCCGCGCATGCGCGGTGCGGCGCACATGCGCGGCGCCGCCCCCTGAGGGGGGGAAATGGCGGATCGCCTTCTTTGGCGACTGCCGTAAAATGGTCGATCAACCCCAAATGGGCTCGCGACCCATAGGTTGAGAACCGCTGGTATAAAATGTGGAAAACATCTTTTCTGGTTGTTGCCTTCATCTCTCTACCAGCCACAAAGAGAGATGGGGTCACCCAACTCTGTTTTGATCAAAATAAAAGTTGTTTGCTTGTGAAACCTCGGCTCAGGAGTTTCTTTGGCTCTTTTAAATTCCTGAGTAATGCTGGGCCAATTGTGAAGTTAAGTGGAAAACCTTACAGTATGTTGATGGGTCAGTGGGAGGAGTCCCAAAAGGTCATTAGGAGACTTCCTGGACACAAGCCAGGGGGGAATCCTTTGTTTGCCAACATGTGACACTTAGCAGGAAGAGAAGAGGGGAAAATTCAATATCAATTTACTATTCTATTCCAAACTGAACAGACTGCTTTCCGTCCAATCCAAACAGATAGATAACTCAGAAGAATAAACAGAAATATTGCTTTATTTTGGGAATTCTAAACAATAACTCACATTTATGTAGAGATGCATCCAGAAGTATGTTTGCAATATTGGTTATTCCACAGGTAAATTGATATTGAATTTTCCCCTCTTCTCTTCCTGCTAAGTGTCACATGTTGGCAAACAAAGGATTCCCCTCTGGCTTGTGTCCAGCAAGTCTCCTAATGACCTTTTGGGACTCCTCCCACTGACCCATCAACATACCTCGCATTTAACCCAATAACTGCCAGATATTCTAACATACTGATACTTGGTCTCTAGTTAGGGTTACATACGTTCCAGAATAGTTATACCAGCATTTTAAACGATTTGACCTCCCCTTAATAAATGCTTTTTTGTTTTGCCTGAATTACTTGGTGATTCGTATTTTTCAGGTGGCCAAAGAAGCTCCTTTGGAAATTCAGAGGTGAAGTTCTTCTAAGCTCCATGCCCACCTCAGGGTAAATGAGTTTGGGCCCAACAAACCTGACATTGGATTCTGAGTGTGGGGTGGAGCAGGAAGGGGGTTAAAGTTACATTTGATTTTGTGTAAAGTATCAGAACATAAATATCCTTACCTCCCCCCTTTTTTTAAAAAACAGATATTTTTAATTTTTTTTTAATTTAAATTATTTTCAGGTTGTTGAGGACAGTGAGAGAAGAATATTTGCCCAAGGCACCTATTTCATCATGCAAATTCTTCTGGGATATTTCCTCTTCTCTGTGCTTCTAAGAACAGGTAAGGAGTCAATGAGTCACACCCCTCTCCATCCCTGGGATTTCCCCCCCCCCTTTACTATGTGCATTTTCAAAACTTATTCACGTTTGTTACATTGGAAGCAATGTGGGTAGAAAGAAGCAGATAAATTTCTGTCTGATTCACTTATAACAGTGGTTCTCAACCTGTGGGTCGGGACCCCATTTAGGGTCGAACGACCATTTCATGGGGGTCGCCAAACAACGCAGTCCGCCATTTTTTCCCCCTTTTCCTTAGCTGTGCTACTCCCTTTTATTCTATTGGCTTTTGAAAGCCAATAGAATAGACTCTCTTGAATAGAGTCTAATTCTATTGGCTTTCAAAAGTCAATAGGAATTGTCCAGGCTGTCTCTGCCCTGCTGAGCCCGCCAAAAGTCCCATTCTGCAAACGGTGGTGCACCAGTTGAGTAGTCCTCAACTTACGACCGGTTGAGTAGTCCTCGACTTACGACTGGTTGGGGGTCGCGGCGTTAAAAAGGTTGAGAACCACTGACTTATAAGGTCCCATTTCTGTTATCAAGCTTGTGGTCTTCGGCTGGTTTTCTCTGGTTCACAGCCTACGCTGTGTTTTTCTCTTCCAGGTGCAACTTTCCAATGTATAAAGTGTCAAGCGGATGCTACAACCTGCACAGCCTCATTACAGGCCTGTAATGCAGGTGAAAATTCCTGCGTGAAGAGGCTGAGTGAAGACATCAAAGGTGGGTGAGGACCACTGTTAACTTGATAGTGGCCATGGAGATGATCAAAAACATTCTCATTGCATTGTGTTGACAAAGGTAGATGTCCAGAAAACATTCATGGCCATTTTAGCTGTGCTTCTGTTCATGGGGCTCTTACAATAAATTATTGCTCAGATTTAAGATTGTATATTGAAGATGTTAATTAAGATTGAACAGCCAGTTTGGTGTAGTGGTTAAGCCTATGTTCTGTCCCAGCCTATGTGAGTCCTGGTTATAGTCATCTAGTCCACCCCCCTGCTCAGGCAGGAAACCCTGTACCATTTCAGACAAATGGCTGTCCAGTCTCTTAAAAACTTCCAGTGTTGGAGCATTCACTGCTTCTGGAGGCAGGTTGTTCCACTGGTTAATTATTCTAACTGTCAGGAAGTTTCTCCTTAGTTCTAGGTTGCTTCTCTCCTTGGTTAGTTTCCATCCATTGCTTCTTTTCCTGCCTTGGGTGCTTTGGAGAATAGCTTGACTCCCTCTTCTTTGTGGCAGCCCCTGAGTTATTGGAACACGGTTATCATGTCCTCCCTCGTCCTTCTCTTCATTAAACTAGACTTACCCAATTCCAGCAACCGTTCTTTCGTCACCCAGCTAGTGAAAAGGGAAACATTACCTGAGTCCACATAAGATTATGAAAAGATCTCAAACAGACACTCCTTTTTTTTAAACAAGTTTTATTGTTTTTTTCATTTTACAGACAAGTGCTTAAGAAACAACGTGGTGGCAGGGCAATCAATTATCCACACAACAAAGTCATACTCATAAAGTTCAGATTAAATCATTAAAAAAACCCTTCTCAAATTAATATATTTCAATACAACTAGATCAATCATATCAATCCTCAATAACCTTTCATCTAGGTAGATCCACAAATCCAGATCCTGTATGAAGCTTACTATTTCAATTACTATATTCCACATTTCTAATCTAAGTACATAGTTAACACTTCGGGAGTCTCCCCATTATCTTTTTCCTTAACATATTCAATAAACATTTATTAATATCAATTCTTCTTTTTCCCTATTCTTCTTCCATTAAAAAGTGACTATCAGTTCTAATACATATAAAAAAAATATATATTAGTTCATATCAGAAAAGAAAAAGAACAAAGAAGAAAAAACAAAAACAAAACAGAAAAAAGTGAAAAAAATATCTTTCTATTTCTATTATACTTTATAATCTAACAATCAATCCCTCAATATCTATATCACATTTCTTTAACCTCCTCAAAGTTACTATATCCAAAACATATTAATACATAGACAAACACCTTATTATTAAGTTCAGACCTTTAATTTTTATTCAATCTAACATCTTATTTAACTGTCTTGAGCCATAAATCAATCCATATCTAGTAAGCCTTTTAAACCAGTGGTTCTCAACCTCTTTAATGCCGCGACCCCAACCAGTCGTAAGTCGAGGACTACCCAACCAGTCATAAGTCGAGGACTTTCCCTGCCCAGGAGCGCCGCACATGTGTTGTGCCGCCCCCTGCGTCGGTTGAGGCATAGCTGGCAAGCGGCAGAGATGGCGCAGGCTGACCACCGGCTGGGCCACCAGCTGGTCCAGCCCAAGGGAGGTAAGGCATCCACCGGGCCCCACGCTCGCCAGCAACCCTCCCTGCGCCCGCCGGCCTCCCACCTCCCACCCCTGGCCCTCTTTTACTTACGTTTTTAGTAGTTGCTCAGCAGGGAGGGGTGAAAGCTTCCAGACAGCTCGCCTTCGCTGCAGACAACTTGCAGCACCGTTTGCAGAATGGAACTTTTGAAGGGCTCAGCAGGGCAGAGACAGCCTGGACAATTCCTATTGGCTTTTGAAAGCCAATAGAATTAGACTCTATTCAAGAGAGTCTATTCTATTGGCTTTCAAAAGCCAATAGAATAAAAGGGAGTAGCACAGCTAAGGAAAAGGGGGAAAAAATGGCGGACTGCATTGTTTGGTGACCCCCGTGAAATGTTCGTTCGACCCCAAATGGGGTCCCGACCCACAGGTTGAGAACCACTGTTTTAAACTCATTGCATAAAACCTTAAATCACATTCTTAAATCTTATTCTAGCTTTCCTTTTATGCCAAACAGGTTTCCATAACAATGCCACTATATCAATAAACAAGTCATTTTTTATGTCTTGTAGTATCCTTTGAATAAAACAGAGACGTCTTCTTTTCTGTTTTAGAGACCTAGCTCCTTTGTAAATAATCCCTTTTGTTTGGAAAAGTCAAATCTCCATGTTTGAAACTGTTGAATGGCCGGCTCAATTACGTCCAACTTTGTGGCTAATAGTTGTTTATCCAAGCTACCATAGTTCTCAGTTCGTTGGGCTTGTCTGTCCATTTCTGTTAGTTTTAGGATTGTAAGTGGTTTAATTACAGTCCTTTTTAATTCCTCGGAGATCTCATCAGCCTGCGTATGAAGTAAAATGGAATCTTCTTTATCTTTAGTTAATCCCACTTCTGTCAAACAGACACTCCTCTAATTCAGTGAATATAACAGAGATGCCTTAGCTTGCCAATGAACCTGGGGGAGGATGGGAGAATTAGAATGCAGGCTACAAAGATAAAGAAAACAGTCCCTGAGAATCAAGGACGATTCCCCAGGTGCCTGGTTCGACTCAGAGACATTTTCTCATAACAATAGAATTGCAGCTAATTAGGCAATGTGACCCACCCATGAATGGGAGGGGAAACTTTATTCTTTTACCATAGGGGTTTGGGCTGGGATTGGCCGGAGTTGGTTTTGCTTTCATAGGTGCCAAAATGATGTACTCAATAAAATTTTACATGAAGAGATTGGAATGTCTTGGAGTTTTTTGCTGGCTTGGGTTCATCAGTCGGAACTTTGACAAGAGGAAGGAGAGAAACAAACCGACTTGTACAAAAATGTCATCATAGTCAATCTAAATAAAAGTATAATGTTTAATCTTTCACGGTGTCTGTTTCTTGGTCCAGTCACTCTCTGCAGGGCTGACACTCACCTCAATGCACCCTCCTTCCATTTTTGCAGGTGAAAAAACACAAAGCAAGGTAGTGATGGCTTGCATAGGGGCTTCCCAATGCACGAAACAGTTTATCGAGCTGTCTTATGAAAAAGGAGTTTACGTAAGAGTACAGTATGATTGTTGCGACACTGACGGCTGCACCCCTCCCTCCACAAAAAGTAGGTCTTCTCCTTTTTTGCCCATGGGTCAACTTTGGCTATGCTCTCAGAGAGTGGGATGTGGATCTGGAATAGAAATGTTAAACTTCTTGGCCAGGATTACAGGGAATCCTCAACTTAACGACTGCAAATTGAGTGCAACATTTCTTTTGCTAAGTGAGACAGTTGTTAAGTGAGCTTTGCTCTGTTTTACGACCTTTCTTGCTCTAGTAGTTAAGTGAATCACTGAGGTTGTTAAGTTAGTAACAGGGTGATTAAATGAATCTGGCTTCCCCATTGACTTTGCTTGTCAGAAGGTCGCAAAAGGGGATCACATAGTAATGGCAATAGGGCTTAGACTTATATCCCGCTTCACAGGGCTTCACAGCCTTGTCTAAGCGGTTTACAGAGTCAGCCTATGGACCCCAACAATCTGGGTCCTCATTTTACCCACCTCGGAAGGATGGAAGGCTGAGTCAACCTTGAGCCGGTTGGGATCGAACTCCTAACAGTGAGCTGAGTTAGCCTGCAATACTGCATTCTAATCACTGAGCCACGATAGCTTCCTTCCTTCTCCTTGTTTCCCTTCCTTCCTTCTCATTTCCCTTCCTTCCTTCCTTCCTTCCTTCCTTCCTTCCTTCCTTCCTTCCTTCCTTCCTTCCTTCCTTCTCATTTTCTTTCCTTCTCCTTGTTTCCCTTCCTTCTCATTTCCTTTCCTTTCTTCCTTCCATCCATTCCTTCCCTTTACAGCCCTCCCTAAGCAATTTACAGAGTCAGCCTATGGACCCCAACAATCTGGGTCCTCATTTTACCGACTTCGGAAGGATGGAAGGCTGAGTCAACCTTGAGCCAGTGAGGATCGAACTCCTGGCAGTGAGCAGAGTCAGCCTGCAATACTGAATTCTAACCACTGTGTCACCACAGCTCACAAGACACCAGGATAATGCAACCCACTTAAATATGAACTAGTTGCCAAGCATCCAAATTTTGATCATGTGATTGTGGCGATGCTACAACAGTCGTATGTGTGAAAAACAGTCATAAGTCACTTTTTTCAGTGACGTAACTTTGAACGCTGACTAAATGTTGTCCGTCAAGGTCTACCTGTATTGGCGTAATGCACCTGCAGCCAAGAAATTAAAGGGTGGTGAATACAGGCATCTGTGATGTGGGGTGAGGGTTGGGTCAAAACATGTATGGAACCCTGTGACCTGGGAAGGAAAAGTCCATTTCCAAACTATTGCAGAACAAGAAAGGTGAATAGTTTCTAAAAATATCAACTACTCAGTAGCTTGCATCTTCTCTATTAAACCAGGGTTTGGTTAGAAAGAAGATCAAGGCAATTGGGAAACTCTGCCTTGAGGCAAAATGGAAGCTAAGGACCACATACTGCAGGGGTGTCAAACTCACAATGTCAGATGACATGTCGCAATGTAGCGTGACTTTTTTTGCCATCGCCAGCGATGGGGTGGGCGCGGTTTTGCCATGATGCATCCAGCCCACGGGCCGGCAGTTTGACACCCCTGACATACAGTGTCTAGTTTCCAAGTTTCTGTAATCCGTAGTTTTGATGTAATAAAAATGCCTGGCCCAAATCTGCTGGTGTAAGGGGCTTGACTGGTGTGCAACATCACTTTGCAACTCCTGCAAGAAGACACACATTTATCATTGTGTCCCATTGTGGTTAAGAATAAGTGTCTGTAGCGTTGAATACCCCTGTTTTATTAGTAGCTTGCCTTACATAGGAGACAACACCTGGGTAACTTTATTTGGGTCCGAAGCTAAGCAGAGTTGGGCCTGGTTAAGATTTGGATGGGACTAATTATTAGGAAGTTTTTTTTTTTTAAATAAAATAAAAGAATAGATGGTTTGCTGTTGCCATCTTCTTGGATCTGTTTTGACTTCCAAAAAGTCAATTCTATAATCCTGGATTTCCTGGCAGTTTCTCGTCCAAATTTCGTTTCCGATCCCAAACATGATTTGATCAGATAGTCATTAATATGAAGTCTCTGAATGGCATAGCTGTTTGTGTGTCCGTAGTAGCTTGTCTGTAGTAACCTATCTCAGCTTCCTGCCTCTGTTTCACTTTGCAGTGCCTGCATTAAACACCACCATCAATAAGAAATATTGTCCAGTCTGCTCTTTAGAGACAGGTACCTGTTCAGATGATGTTACTCTGGAATGTACTGGATCTGCAACACATTGTTTTGCATCTTCCATTCTTAAAGGTATTTATAATTCTGATGGGAAAAACCCTCTCTGCTCTGAAGTTATTGGTGGTCTTAACCACAAAGACTGGGAATCATCAGAGCTCAGAAATAAGTAAATCATGGTGTTGATTAGGACAGGTTTTTTTAATGATGAACCATTCATTCTCCTAGAATTTGACGTATTGATGTTAAATATGTCGAATATTATAAAAGTGGACAATGCCATATCCTTTTGGAACCATAAATTCCTTCCTTCCTCCCTCCCTCCCTTCCCTTCCTTCCCTCCCTCCCTCCCTCCCATCTTTTTCCTTCCTTCCTTCCTTCTTTCCTCCCTCCCTCCCCTCCCTCCCATCTTTTTCCTTCCTTCCTTCCTTCCTTCCTTCCTTCCTTCCTTCCTTCCTTCCTTCCTTCCTTCCTTCCTTCCTTCCTCCTTCCCTCCCTCCCTCCCTCCCTCCCTCCCTCCCTCCCCTTCCCTCCCTCCCATCTTTTTTCCACTTCCTTCTCCCTCGCTCCCTCCCTCCTCTCACTAGTTTTTCCACCTCCCTCCTCCCATCTCCTTCCTTCCTATCTTCACCTTTCCTCTCCTTCCTCCCTTCCTCGCTCCCATCTCCTTCCTTCCTTCTTTCCTCCCTCCCTCCCTTCCCTCCCATCTTTTTCCTTCCTTCCTCCCTCGCTCCCTCCCTCCCATCTTTTTCCTCCCTCCCTCCCATCTCCTTCCTTCCTTCATTCCTTCCTTCCTTCCTTCCTCCCTTCCTCCCTCCCATCTCCTTCCTTCCTTCTTTCCTCCCTCCCTCCCTTCCCTCCCATCTTTTTCCTTCCTTCCTTCCTTCCTTCCTTCCTTCCTTTTACTTTTCTTTCCTTCCTCCCTCCCTCCCGTTCCATCCCTCCCATCTCCTTCCTTCTTTCCTCCCTCACCTTCCTTCCCTCCCTTTCCCTCTTTTCATTCCTTCCTTCCTTCCTTCCTTCCTTCCTTACCTTCCTTCCTTCCGTCCTTCCTCCCTTCCTCCCTCACTCTCCTTCCTTCCTACTCTTTCCTCCCCCCTTCCCTCCTTCCCTCATCCCATCTTTTTCCTTCCTTCCTTCCTTCCTTCCTTGCCCTTCTTCTTTCTCCTTCCTTCCTCCCTCCCTCCCGTCTCCTTCCTTCTTCTTTCCTTCCTCCTCCCCTCCCTCTCCCCATCGTTTCCTTCCTTCCTCCGCCCCTCCCCTCTACCTCCTATCCCTCCCATCTCCTTCCTTCCTCCCATCTTTTTCCTTCCTTCCTTCCTTCCTTCCTTCCTTCCTTCCTTCCTTCCTTCCTTCCTTCCTTCCTTCCTTCCTTCCTTTCCTCCCTCCCTGTTTATTCTTTTTTCCACCTCCAAGTTGGCTACCATGGGTAAATGATTTTGAATGCAAACATTTAGATTAACACTACAAAATAATCAGATGGAATTTGTGCCACGTTTATCTAAATGACTTACTTTTGATTTTCTTTTCTAGATGGTGTGAAGAGACCCGTAAAAGGATGTACCACAGAAGCTGTCTGTAATATACTAAAAACCTACAAAGGGTCCCTTGTTGGAAATTCCATGCTCCAGGATGTAACCTGCAAAGAAGCCACGAGCGATAGCAGCTGTTCCTCTCTTGAAGTTTTCCTCCTGGCTCTTCTGCCAATTAAGCTGCTCTTTTTTAGTGCCTATTGAAAAAAACACATTTGGAGATATTTTGATTTTCTTTTTATTTTGAGCAAGTCAAAGAAACGTGAGATTGAAATAAGATCTGGCATCGATTTACAGATCCATTGGTGAAGTTGGATATTAAGGCTTCAATAAATGTTGACACAATACTCACATCCATGCGATTGTCTCCCCAGCCTGCCAAATGTTTAGATTGTGTGTCTTTGTTCTGCAATCTACCTGGCCTCTCAATACGGTGGTGGAGGCTCGTGGTAGAAATTCAAGCTTCATTTCAAGGCTGAAAGTCCATTTGTCGCAAGTATCACAGTAATCCATCCAGATCGTCCTGCTGAGACAGTTTCACCTCTTATTCTCAGTCAACTAAGTCTTTCGTTCAGGGCCTTTGGATGAGAAGCAGCAGAAGCCGCCCGCTGCTGGATTCCAAGCTGCATCTTATGCTAAAACGAAGAAAATCTTTTGATTTTTCTCCCTGAACAGCTGACTTTGGTTTCAGCTCTTTCCCATCGGTTAAAGTTGCAATCTTCCAGCTTCCAGCCCAAACAAATCTTTGAAAAGTTAAATGTACACAAAAATCAAATACAGATAGGCTGCTTATTTTGTCCATTGTTATGTTTGAATAAAAAGTAATGTTTGGGTCAGTTAAATGGGTAATGATGTATTTTTGGTGACCAGCGGATTTTAACTTTTTCCCTCTTTTTTTTTTTTTACCTTTTCCCCCTTATATTGAGGATGTTACCCACTCACCTCAATTGCCAAAATAATATGGCCGACCTAGTTTTCAGTTCCTGCCCATTCCTCACAGTACAGGTGGTCCTTGACTTATGACAGTTCATTTAGTGACTGTTTGAAGTTACCACAGCACTGAAAAAAGAGGATTGTTTTTCACAGGTATGACCACTGCAGCATCCTCATGGTCACAGGGATCAAAATTCAGATGCTTGCCACCTGGTTCATATTTTGGCAGTTTTGGGGCCATGGGATCCCCTTTTGGGACCTCCTGACAAGAAAAGTCAATGGGGAAACCAGATTCACTTAACAGCCGTGCTACTAACTTAACAACTTCAGTGATCCACTTAACAACTGTAGCAAGAAAGGTCATAAAATGGAGCAAAAGTCAGTTAACAACTGTCTTGTTTAGCAAGAGATATTTTAGACTCAATTATGGTTCAAGGACCACCTGTGATGGCAGTTAGGAACACCTAAACTAGGTGTTCATACACTGTTCCCCCAACACAGGGTCTTCAAACTTGTCCCTTTTATGAGTTGTGGACTTCAACTCCTAGAGCTAGTGTTGCTGGCTGAGGAATTCTGGGAGTTGAAGTCCACAACTCATAAAAGGGACAAGTTTGAAGAAACCTGCCCCAACAGAATGGGGTTTTAAAAACACATGAGAAAGAGGAGTGTAAAACTGAAGACAGAGCGAGCCATACGTTCAAACGCAACACAAGGCCCACACAGGAGAGGAAGCTTGTGACTTTTTAAAGAGAGAGGAGGTCTGTCTTGCAAAAGAGAGCTCAGATTGAGTCAAATCTCTTCCCTCTAATAGCTTCCTTTGGGTTCCAGCACAAGGAACCCAATCCTTGTGGAGGATTGGATGGAGGTAATTTCGCTTTAAGAAAAAAACAGAATCTTAGCATCTGGGATGGCAGTTACTGGAAGTGGGAGCCTGAACCAATGCAATTAACTTAGGTTCATTTCACTGCTGGCAAGACGGAAAAGCGAACAATTACACAAATTTTTCCTGTCTCTCTCAATCTAGAACTCTTTTGGTAAGGTATAAAATCACCCAGACCTTGGATCTAGAACCTGGTTTCCAATAGGGGCCTGAGAAAGCATCCATTCGATTCAACCCAGTCTAAACTCCTGGCATGAATTTCACCCACCTTAGGCGTTAAAGCTGTTTGGGTATCTTTGGGCCAGCCCCCCTCCCCCCCTCTCTCTCCCTCTCTCCCCAATTCACCTCACAGGATTGTTGTGGGAAAAACAGGAGGAGGAAGGAATATTAGGTATGTTCAGGCCTTGACTTATTGATAAAAAAAAAAGGAAAGGTAGGATAAAAAAGTTTTTTTTTAAGGATCTAATGCGGGGGGGGGGGCAAACTGCCGGCCCCCGGGCCTGATGCATCACAACAAAACCACGCTGGCAATGGGGAAAAAGCTCCGATATGTTGCATGACATCACGTGACGTTGCGGATTTGACATGTCTGATCTCATGTCTACCATAATAGGCAAGAATTTTAAAGCTCTCTCAGTTAACGCAGGTGGCTACTGTAATAGGAAGAAGACATTGTTCCAAGTTATATCAGGTCATTTAAGCACAAGGGGACTTAGCAGGCCAGAATATAATGTTCGTCAGTTTGGTGTAGTTGTTAAGGAGGCTATAAACCAGGAGACTCTGAGTTCTAGTCCTGCTTTAGACACAAAGCCAATTACTTTCGCTCAGCCCTAGCCAGGATACAAACACACACACACACACACACACATTAGAGAAGCATAACCAAGAGACATCATTTCTCAAACTTCACGCAAAACATATTTGCTTTGAGGTGAGAGACAAGGAAAATAATGCTTGCATTCTAGGACTCACGGATAGTGTGAAGATTGAAGATTGTACCTAACTTTGTTTAGAAGCACAGAGATCCACTTCAAGCCATAGTTGTGTAACATCACTTGGCCTCGGCAAACATTCATCATCAGACTGGCTCCATTTCACATTCCTCCTCAAGTGGAGGACAATTTCAGTACTTATTTGGTTGTTTGGAGCTGAAGGCCATCCTGCTTCAAATCTGTTACACGGTTTCTCGTCATTCCTCAGTTCTACAGACCTGCTGAAGTTTTTCAGACAATGCCTCAATACAAAGGCATATTTCCCTGAGCACCTGCAGTTGGTTTCCCCAATTTTTATTTATTTATTTATTTTTGCCCACTGTACCCTGATGTTGTAAATCAATCTCCTTTGAATAATACATAGTTTGCATTACATTTTTAGGAGCATTTCCCTTGTTTTTGCAGTTTGTCTTTATTGAGGCAATAATGGGGGGGGGAGTATGTCAAGTAAAGATGATGGCCAGGATCATCTGATTGAAGCTTTATCCCATTTTTATCATTTACCATCCTACTGAGAAAGAAAGGAAGGAAGGAAGGAAAGAAAGAAAGAAAGAAAGAAAGAGAAAGAAAGAAAGAAAGAAAGAAAGAAAGAAAGAAAGAGAAAGAAAGAAAAAAGCAAGCAAGCAAGGAATAGCACTTAGACTTATATACTGCTTCACAGTGTTTTACTGCCTTCTTTAAGCAGTTTACAGAGTCAGCATATTTGCCCCCAACAATCTGGGTCCCCATTTTACCGACCTCGGAAGGATGGAAGGCTGAATCAACCTTGAGCCAGTCAGGATCGAACTGCTGGCAGTGGGCAGAATTAGCCTGCAATGCTGCATTCTAACCACTGTGCCACCAAGAAAAAAAGAAAGAAGAAAGAAGAAAGAAGAAAAAAAGAAAAAGAAAAAAGAAAGAAAGAAAGAGGGAGGGAAAGGAAGGAAAGAAGGAAGGAAGGAAGGAAGGAAGGAAGGAAGGAAGGAAGGAAAGGAAGGAAGGAAGGAAGGAAGGAAGGAAGGAAGGAAGGAAGGAAGGAAGGAAGGAAGGAAGGAAGGAAGGACAGGACTTCTCTCTTTTGCTCACATCTTCTCTGCCTCTTCCACATTTGATGAAAGCTGGCTGTTTTGCTTTGAAAACGAGAAGTTAGATAGAGGTACTCCTTGGCTTCCAACCATTTGTTTAGTGACCATTTAAAGTTATAATGGCACTGAAAAAAAGTGATTTATGGGCAGTCCTCACACTTACCCCCACTGCAGCATCCCCATAGTCATGTGATCACAATTCAAGCACTTCACAACAGGCATGTATTTATGATGGTTCCAGCATCCCGGGGTCGTGTGATTGCAAAATTCCCAACTGGCTTTCAGCAAACAAAATCAACAAGGGAAGATGGATTCACTTAATGACTGCCGCGATTCGTTCAGCACCCATGACAAAACGGGGTCCTAAAATCAGGCACAACTTACTCAACATTCTCCTTGATTAGCAGTGCAAATTCTGGCTCCAAATGCAGACACAGAATGAACTTTTCCCTGAGGTCTATGATAAGTTACCGGGTTATTCAAGAGTTCCTGTAGTAACTCCTTCACCCTTATTTTTTCCTTTGCTCCTCAAGATTCTTTTCCTTTGGAGAGTTTACCGCAAGGCAGAAAAGGTTTCTGGACAAATACACGCATGTGTGGAATCACCCAAGCCATGCAATTTCTGCTGCAAATCTTCTTGTTCTTTGAATTCCTAAAGACAGGTAAGGGAGCATCAGAGGAGAAGGGAAGATTTGTTCCACTGAAGAGAGGTGGGTGGGAGGCCTCGTTTTACCAGAGAGAAGAAAATGGGATACTTAAAAGAATGGGCAAGGTGTTTTTTTTGCCATTGAAAATCACAAGTAGGGTGTCACATATCAATAGTAGATGTAGTAGTAGTAGTAGTAGTAGTAGTAGTAGTAGTAGTAGTAGTAGTAATAATAATAATAATAATAATAGCCACACTTACTATCAAACAAGGAAAAATAATGAAAACTGAAGGAATCAAGATGCCCCACGAAAATAACATTAAGAGTCTGGATGAGGAAGAGTACTACAAATACTTGGGTATCCTTCAAGCTGACAACATCAAAGCACACTGAACCAAAAAAGATTAGAGGTGAATACATAGAGAGTGAAGAATCTTAAATCCAAACTCAATGGAGGAAATAACCATAAAGGCATCAACACCTGGGCAATTCCAGTCATTAGGTACCCAGCTGGAATAGTGGCCTGGACTCAAGCAGAACTAAAAGCAATGGATAGGAAGACCAGAAAAATAATGACAATGAATCAGTCCCTTCATCCACGCAGTGACATTGACAGACCATCTACAAAGGCAAATAGGTGGGCGTGGAATGCTACAAGTACATCAGATGGTTGAAGACGAAAAAATGGCTTTGGAAGAATATCTGAAGAACAATGATGAAGATGCACTGAAATTAGTATATCAGGAAGGCTTACTGACTACTGGAGAGACCAAACTGGCCTACAAGAAAGACCAAATGAAGAACAGAATAGAGGCATGGGAAGACAAAGCACTACATGGCCAATACATGAAAAAAATAGCTGTGAAAGCAGATAACAATAAAACCTGGCAATGGCTAAGAGCAGGAAAATTGAAGAAAGAGACCGAGGGACTAATTCTGGCTGCACAAGACTAAGCCTTAAGGACAAATGCATACAAAGTCAAAATTGAGAAGTCAGCAACAGACAGTAAGTGCCGCCTATGCAAAGAAGCTGAAGAAACAGTGGACCACTTGGTAAGCTGTTGCAAGAATATTGCACAAACTGATTACAAGCAGCGGCATGACAAAGTAGCAACAATGGTGCATTGGAAGATCTGCAAAAAATATCATTTGCCTGTAAGCAAAACTGGTGGGATCATAAAATAGAGAAAGTCATAGAAAATGATAAAATTAAACTGCTCTGGGACTTCAGAATTCAAACAGACAAGCACCTGAAACATAACACACCAGACTTAACAATTGTCGATAAGAAAGACAAAAAAGTCTGGATAGTGGACGTGGCAGTGCCTGGAGACAGCAGAAGAGAAGAGAAAGAACTGGAGAAGATCACAAAATACAAAGACCTACAAATAGAAATAGAAAGACTGTGGCAAAAGCAAGCAAGGGTAGTACCAATAGTGATAGGCTCCTTGGGTGCAATCCCAAAACAACTGGAGCACCACTTAAACACCATTGGCATTGACAAATTCGCTATTAGTCAATTGCAAAAGGCAGCCTTATTAGGAACTGCTTCCATCCTGCGACGATATCTCTAATAACATCAAACATCCATATCTGCCTATCCCAGGTCCTGGGTAAGGACTCGATAGGTAGACAAAATGCCAGATCCAATCTGAACATCTGGCTGACTGTGCGATGATCGATAATAATAATTATGGCTTGGAAGAATATCTGAAGAACAATGATGAAGATACACTGAAATTAGTATATCAGGAAGGCTTACTGACTACTGGAGAGACCAAACTGGCCTACAAGGAAGACCAAATGAAGAACAGAATAGAGGCATGGGAAGACAAAGCACTACATGGCCAATACATTAAAAAAATAGCTGGGAAAGCAGATAATAATAAAACCTGGCAATGGCTAAGAGCAGGAAAATTGAAGAAGAGACCGAGGGACTAATTCTGGCTGCACAAGACCAAAGCAAAATAATAATAAATAATAATAATAATATATAATAATAATAATAATACCCCCTCATTGGCCAAACAGTCAACAATATACTACAAGGAGGAGAAATTGAAAAGTGGCTAACAACTGGGAAAACCTACCTAATAATGAAAAATCCAGCAAAAGGGGCAACACCAGGTAACTACAGGCCAATTACCTGCTTACCAACAACTTTCAAATTACTAACTGGTGTAGTAGCTGATTCAGTGCAACAGCATCTAGTTGAAAACAATCTCTTTCCACCTGAGCAGAAAGGAAACCGCCCCAATAGCAGAGGAACAAAAGATCAACTCCTAATAGACAAAACGATCTTGGAAAACTGCAAGAGAAGGAAGACCAACCTGAATGTTGCATGGATTGACTACAAAAAGACATTTGACTCTCTGCCACATGATTGGATAATCAAGTGCCTAGAAATAACAGGAGTCAGTAGAAACATCAGAAAATTTGTGCAAAGATCGATGGCACAATGGAAGACACAGTTGCAGATCAATGGTGAGAGGCTGGGAGAGGTTAATATCAAGAGAGGAATATTTCAAGGAGATTCATTATCACCTTTACTATTTGTTATTGCACTGTTTCCTCTGTCAACAATACTGAATAACTCAGGACAGGGCTATCAAACATCAAAAACATCTGCCAGACTATCCCACCTCCTTTACATGGATGATCTGAAGCTGTATGGAAAAACATCATCTGAAATAGAATCGCTGCTCAACACTGTCCGTATATATATCCAAGATATTGTAATTGAGTTTGGCTTGGACAAATGTGCCACACTTACTATCAAACAAGGAAAAATAGTGAAAACTGAAGGAATCAAGATGCCCCACGAAAATAACATTAAGAGTCTGTATGAGGAAGAGTACTACAAATAATTGGGTATCCTTCAAGCTGACAACATCAAGCACACTGAAGTCAAGAAAAAGATTAGAGGTGAATACATCAAGATAGTGAAGAAGATCTTAAAGTCCAAACTCAGTGGAGGAAATACCATAAAGGCAATCAACACCTGGGCAATCCCAGTCATTAGGTACACAGCTGGAATAGTGGACTGGACTCAAGCAGAACTAAAAGCAATGGATAGGCAGACCAGAAAAATAATGACAATGAATCACGCCCTTCATCCACGCAGTGACATTGATAGACTTTATCTACCAAGGCCAATAGGTGGGCGTGGAATGCTACAAGTACATCAGATGGTTGAAGAAGAAAAAATGGCTTTGGAAGAATATCTGAAGAACAATGATGAAGATGCACTGAAATTAGTATATCAGGAAGGCTTACTAACTACTGGAGAGACCAAACTGGCCTTCAAGAAAGACCAAATGAAGAACAGAATAGAGGCATGGGAAGACAAAGCACTACATGGCCAATACATGAAAAAAATAGCTGGGAAAGCAGATACCAATAAAACCTGGCAATGGCTAAGAGCAGGAAAATTGAAGAAAGAGACCGAGGGACTAATTCTGGCTGCACAAGACCAAGCCTTAAGAACAAATGCATACAAAGTCAAAATTGAGAAGACAGCAACAGACAGTAAGTCCGCCTATGCAAAGAAACTGAAGAAACAGTGGACCACTTGGTAAGCTGTTGCAAGAAGATTGCACAAACTGATTACAAGCAGCGGCATGAACAAAGTAGCAACAATGGTGCATTGGAAGATCTGCAAAAAATATCATTTGCCTGTAAGCAGAACTGGTGGATCATAAAAATAGAAAGTCATAGAAATGATAAAAATTAAACTGCTCTGGGGACTTCAGAATTCAAACAGACAAGCACCTGCAACATAACACCCCAGACTTAACAATTGTCGATAAGAAAGACAAAAAAGTCTGGATAATGGACGTGGCAGTGCCTGGAGATAGCAGAATAGAAGAGAAAGAACTGGAGAAGATAACAAAATACAAGACCTACAAATAGAAAGAGAAAGATTGTGGCAAAAGCAAGCAAGGGTAGTACCAATAGTCATAGGCGCCTTGGGTGCAATCCCAAAACAACTGGAGCACCACTTGAACACCATTGGCATTGACAAATTCACTATTAGTCAATTGCAAAAGGCTGCCTTACTAGGAACTGCTTCCATCCTGCGACGATATCTGTAATACCATCAAACATCCACATCTGCCTATCCCAGGTCCTGGGTAAGGACTCGATAGGTAGACAAAATGCCAAATCCAGTCTGAACATCTGGCTGACTGTGCGATGATCGATAATAATAATAATATGGCTTTGGAAGAATATCTGAAGGACACTGATGAAGATGCACTGAAATTAGTATATCAGGAAGGCTTACTGACTACTGGAGAGACCAACCTGGCCTACAAGAAAGACCAAATGAAGAACAGAATAGAGGCATGGGAAGACAAGCCCTACATGGCCAGTACATTAAAAAAATAGCTGGGAAAGCAGATAATAACAAGACCTGGCAATGGCTAAGAGCAGGAAAATTGAAGAAAGAGACCGAGGGACTAATTCTGGCTGCACAAGACCAAGCAAAATAATAATAATAATAATAATAATAATAATAATAATAATAATAATAATAATAATAATACACCCACTCATTGCCAAACAGTTCAACAATATACTACAAGGAGGAGAAATTGAAAAGTGGCTAACAACTGGGAAAACCTACCTAATAATGAAAAATCCAACAAGAGGGGCAACACCAGGTAACTACAGGCCAATTACCTGCTTACCAACAACTTTCAAATTACTAACTGGGGTGGTAGCTGATGCAGTACAACAGCATCTAGTTGAAAACAATCTCTTTCCACCTGAGCAGAAAGGAACCGCCCCAACAGCAAGAGGAACAAAAGATCAACTCCTAATAGACAAAATGATCTTGGAAACTGCAAGAGAAGGAAGACCACCCCAAATGTGGCATGGATTGACTACAAAAAGGCATTTGACTCTCTGCCACATGATTGGATAATAAAGTGCCTAGAAATAACAGGAGTCAGTAGAAACATCAGAAAATTTGTGCAAAGATCGATGGCACAATGGAAGACACAGTTGTAGATCAATGGTGAGAGGCTGGAGAGGTTAATATCAAGAGAGGAATATTTCAAGGAGATTCATTATCACCATTACTATTTGTTATTGCACTGTTTCCTCTGTCAACAATACTGAATAACTCAGGACATGGCTATCAAACATCAAAAACATCTGCCAGACTATCCCACCTCCTTTATATGGATGATCTGAAGCTGTAGGGAAAAACATCATCTGAAATAGAATCGCTGCTCAACACTGTCCGTATATATAGCCAAGATATTGTAATGGAGTTTGGCTTGGACAAATGTTCCACACTTACTATCAAACAAGGAAAAATAATGAAAACTGAAGGAATCAAGATGCCCCACGAAAATAACATTAAGAGTCTGGATGAGGAAGAGTACTACAAATACTTGGGTATCCTTCAAGCTGACAACATCAAGCACACTGAAGTCAAGAAAAAGATTAGA
Source organism: Crotalus tigris (assembly GCF_016545835.1). Taxonomy (NCBI): domain Eukaryota; kingdom Metazoa; phylum Chordata; class Lepidosauria; order Squamata; family Viperidae; genus Crotalus; species Crotalus tigris. The sequence goes on along the minus strand of NW_024100396.1, from coordinate 692 downwards.
AGTGAATACATCACGAGAGTGAAGAAGATCTTAAAGTCCAAACTCAATGGAGGAAATACCATAAAGGCAATCAACACCTGGGCAATCCCAGTCATTAGGTACCCAGCTGGAATAGTGGACTGGACTCAAGCAGACCTAAAAGCAATGGATAGGCAGACCAGAAAAATAATGACAATGAATCATGCCCTTCATCCACGCAGTGCATGAATAGACTTTATCTGCCTAAGGCAATAGTTGGGTCCTGGGATATTCTACAAGTACATCAGATGGTTGAAGAAGAAAAACGTTCTTTGGAAAATATCTGAAGACAATGATGAATATGCACTGAAATTAGTATATCAGGAAGGTTTACTAACTACTGGAGAGACCAGAAGTGGCCTACAAGAAAGACCAAATGAAGAACAGAATAGAGGCATGGGAAGACAAAGCACTACATGGCCAATACATGAAAAAAAATAGCTGGGAAAGCAGATAATAATAAACCCTGGCAATGGCTAAGAGCAGGAAAATTGAAGAAAGAGACCGAGGGACTAATTCTGGCTGCACAAGACCAAACCTTAAGGACAAATGCAAAGAAAGTCAAAATTGAGAAGACAGCAACAGACAGTAGTGCCGCCTATGCAAAGAAGCTGAAGAAACAGTGGACCACCTGGTAGGCTGTCGCACGAAGATTGCACAGACTGACTACAAGC